>NC_080553.1:12951991-13064491 GCF_028640845.1 Ahaetulla prasina | reverse complement strand
ATTTCGTTTCAACTCCCGGAGGTGAGCTAGGAGAAATTAGGCAGTCTTCCTCCATCCACTTGGCGCCTTCCATGCCCTGTGGGGCCAGGGACCTTCCTGGAGGCCTGGCTGGTAACGTTGGAGGGCGCCACTTGGAGAAGGCTACGGTGCCCCTTCGAAGAAGCAGGGGCGTTTTTCCAAAGGCGTGGACGGATTTGGAAGGAAGAACTCGGTTCAAATTTCTATCCCTGATCCGACGGCTGTTTTCCCGTGCAAGTTGCCACGGAAGCGGCGTCGCTGAAAGCAGGACACTTACTCCTGAGTAAATAGCTCTTCCCGCGATCTTCCTTTAAAGCGGTCTCGCCCCGCCAAGCGAAACTGCCAAGTTGAGGAACGGACAAATTGTCTCATTCGTTTCTTTCTCAAGACATTCTATATTTTGTTCTGTTCTGTTGTCTTTTTTTCCCCTGTCTTTTTTCTCTTCATTCTTCTCTTTCCTTGTCTTTCCTTTCCTCTTTCCTTTTGTTTTTCCTTTCCTTTCCTTTCCT
Source organism: Ahaetulla prasina (assembly GCF_028640845.1). Classification (NCBI taxonomy): domain Eukaryota; kingdom Metazoa; phylum Chordata; class Lepidosauria; order Squamata; family Colubridae; genus Ahaetulla; species Ahaetulla prasina. Next base: position 13,063,964 of record NC_080553.1, on the reverse strand, counting down.
TTCTTTTCTTTTCCTATCTTTTTTCTCATTCCTTTCTGCTTTTCTTTTCTTTTCCTTTCTTCTTTCCTTTCCTTTCCTTCCTCTCTCTTCCTTTCACTTTATCTCTCTCTCTTTCTTCCTGCCTGCCTGCCTGCCTGCTATACAAATATATGTTTTATGGACAGCTATAAACCATCTTAGAAGTTCTCTGAAGTAAAAAAAAAGACAAAACCTGCAGAAGGGGATTAAAACGGCTATTCTTGTATAGTAGCCCTTGGAAACGAATTTGAATTCCAGCGAGGGAATATTCTATATCTATATCTATATCTATATCTATATCTATATCTATATCTATATCTATATCTATATCTATCTATCCATCTATCTTTCCACTTATGACTGTATGACTATAACTTGTTGCTGTCAATCCTTATGATTTATATTGATATATTGACCATCAATTGTGTTGTAAATGTTGTACCTTGATGAACGTATCTTTTCTTTTATGTACACTGAGAGCATATGCACCAAGACAAAATTCCTTGTGTGTCCAATCACACTTGGCCAATAAAATTCTATTCTATTCTATTCTATTCTATTCTATTCTATTCTATTCTATCTATCTATCTATCTATCTATCTATCTATCTATCTATCTATCTATCTATCTATCTATCTATCTATCTATCTATATGTTTTCTGCGGTTTCACGGGTGTTTGTATGTAGGTCTTTGGTTATTCGGGTTTTCTCGAAGTGTCTTGGCGACGTTTGGACGAAGTCTCATTCGTCATCTTCAGGCTAGGTGTTTACAGCTTCGTGCTGTAAATACACACACACACACACACACATATATGTTTTCATAGGTTTTCACGTGTATAGGTATGTAGGTCTTGGCGTATCCCCTTACACGGGAAAATAACCGAATACGCCAAGACCTACATGTGTGTGTGTGTATACATACATATATACATATCGGATCCTATAGCCGTTTCCCTCCCAGCGCCCGGTCAAATTTCCGAATCCTCTCTTTAAAAGCAACGTTGTTTGTTCACAATTCGGTTTCCAGCCGCCCTGGTTGGGTGTCCAGAGGAGGAGCAGGTGTGGGGGTTGGGGGGAGGTCAAGGGATCCTGTTTTGCGACAAAAGGTACGGCAAGGGAGTGGGGTGACTGCGTGACCCTGCCTTCCATCCGTAAATGGGGATTTTTAATCCGCTGCCACCCAATCTCAGAGGAGACCCCGTTTACTCGGGAGTCAGTTCTCCTGGGATCAAACACGACTGGGACTAGCAGCGTTTCTCGTGCAGTTTCGGAAGCCAGGATCAAGATCTCTCTTCCTCTCTCTTTCTCTGCGTACGCGGGACACAGGCTAAACACAATTAACACAAGGGCTAGTTGGTTTCCGCGGCGGGGGATGCCTCACCGCTTTAACTACATGGCTGGGCTAAGTCAACGCTTGTAAGGGCTGGGAGGCTGACATCACCCCTGAGCCCACAAACCGCGGCTTCGGCCTGACCCAGCCTCTTCTCACGGCCCATCTGCGATCGAAGCCAACAATTCAGGGCAGCTATCAAGGCGAGGCGCCGCTTCGATCGACCGAAGCTGGCTGGCTCGTTCTGCATCCAGGTCAAACGCCTCTTTTCCCCCACCCCCTCCAGCAGCAGCCGGGGTGGGAGTGGGGACACCTCCCAGGGTCTACCGACGGAGCTCCCCGTTTTAAGACCCCCCTCCCCCGATCCTTCGCTTCGTCGTTAAAAGGGCTGTTGATCATTCGAGGCAGGGAGTATATAGATAGCGAAGAGGCCTCTCTCTAGGTTCGGCCGCTGCTTGGCGGATAAACTTTCAAAAGTTTATTATTCGGAAGCAAAGCCAAGGGCTTGACATTCCTCGACCTGCGATTTGAGATTTTAACCAGGGAAGCGCGAAATTCAGTTGCTTTTGGGGTGTGGATGGGTGGGTGGGTGGGAATGTATAGGCCACGTCTTGCCTTCTGCGCTTGGTGTCTCTCTAAGCCAACTAAACTAATTCCGAAGTGAACTGGCGGCAGACAACCTCGGCTTTTAGCGCCACGCAAAGTCACAGAGAGATAAGTTTCGCGGCGCGGGTTCGCTGGTCTTCAGGGACTGCGCAGATTTTACGTAGGCAGTACAGAGGCCCGGACGCATGTAGGAACTGAAAGAGGAAGGAGAGAGTAAGGTAAGAAGAAAGAAGAAAGAGAGAAGAAAAGAAAGGAAAGAAAGAAAAGGAGGAAAGAAAGAGGAAAGAAAGAAAAAAAGAGAGAAAGAAAGAGTGAAAGAAAGAGAAAGAAACAGAGAAAGAAGGGGGATACAAAGAAATACAAAGAGAGAAAGAAGAAAGAGAGAGAGAGAGAGAGAAAGGCAAAGAAAAAGAGTGTGTGAGAGAGAGACACTTAACTTTTGAAAAGAATACATCTGAAAAGTGAACCCCAAAAACGAAAAGAAGAACCGATCTGGGTTACCTAATGTCTCCCCCCACCCTCCCCGCGAGTCCATAAACAAATATTTGTCCACCGAAACTTTTTCCGGCTGTCCCGTGTGAACGAGGAAGCCGTAGCTCAAGAAGGACAACCTATATAAAACATAGGTTTTTCCAGGGAGAAGGGCCACGAAGCGTGGCGTGGGCGAGGGGGGCTAAAGCCACGGAGGGGGCGGGGAAGAGCTCCCGGTTGGTGGTTAGAATGATTCCCACGCAGAATTTCGACGACCCCGCTTTCTTTCCCCCCCCCACCCCACGCTCCCCGCCCCAAAGCGCGCAAAATTCAGAGGAGAAAAGGAAGTTCCGCGAAAAGACGGGCGGTGGAGGATGGAACCGGGGGTTGGAATGGGGGGGATTTTATTTTATTTTATATTTTCTCTGATATTTATTTACAAGCGTTGTCGGAGTCTTCACAATACCCCACCCCCCCTTTCCCTCTCCTCCCCCCAACTCAAGGCGGGACTTGCTCGAACCTGGCGCCGATCCAGAGGCCGCGTTTGGAGGTTGGTTCGTTGATCCGATGCCGGGGTTGACCGTCCAGAGTTTTGTCCGGAAAGGGGCCCGAAACTCCCCGAAACTCGTCTCCCGCAAGATTTACGATTCTCTTCTTCTCCGGCCCCTCCTTGGCCGAGGCTTTGCGAACTGTATAAATATTTTTCCCTGAATCATAAATACAGATGAAGAGAAGAGGGCAGGCCGGATAGAAGGTTGAAGTTCTGTTGATTTCTATTCCCCCGATAGAATTATTATTATTATTACTTTTTTAAAAAAAAGCTGCTAGTAAATTAACTGTTTGACTGCCTCGCTTCATTTATTTATTTTTTTAAACTCTAGCCTTGCCCAGACCCCATCGGATTTTTTATTGATTCTTCGAAGCCTTTTAGAATAGAGTAGAATAGAAATGGAAATAGAATGGAATAGAATAGAATAGAATAGAATAGAATAGAATAGAATAGAATAGAATAGAATGGAATAGAATAGAATAGAATAGAATAGAATAGAATAGAATAGAATAGAATAGAACAGAAATAGAATAGAACAGAACAGAACAGAATAGAACAGAATAAGGAAAGAAGGAAGGAGAATGGAATGGAATAGAAAATATGGAATGGAGTGGAGTAGAGTAGAATAGACTAGAGTAGAAATAGAAATAATAAAAAGAATAAGAATTTAGAATAGAATAGAATAAAAATAGAAATAGAAATAGAAATCTAGAATAGAATAGAATAGCTTTTTATACACACAGACGAAAACTGCAAAGTTTAAGGGGGGGTATTGATTTGAGGTTTGAATAGTGCGCTTCTCGGGGTTTTTTTTGCAAAGCAAATTTTTTTCCCAGAAGGCCACAACGAAGTTTGGGGAGGAATTTGGGGGGGGGGGGTTTGAGGGGGAGGGGAGGGCAGCCAAAGATCAACCAGAAATGGAGACAAATCTTTTTTTTCTTTTGGGGGGGGGTTTTCTAACCCCATTGACGTCAATGGGCCTACCGCTCTCCTCTATCCAGCAAGTAAATGTGAAGGTTTAAACACAGGCGCACACCGTACTTGCCCCTTGCAAATCTGAATAAAACTTTGCCCCCAACCAAATCTGAGGTAGCCTCTGCAACCTTCCGCCTTCATTGGCGTCCATGGGCTTTACTTCTCAGTAAAACGCACGTCTGATTGTAACGGGATTGTAAGCGGGAGGGGAATTTATCTTAGCCCCCCTTCCCCCAAAACAAAGCAATTCAGATTCAGTACAATCTGAAAAAAAGATTGGTGGAAATATTTTGGGGACCCCTCCCCTCCCCTCCCAAGGTACATCAGTCGAGAGCCTGTAAGATGCAGCCATAAACAGAAAATACAGGAGTTTGAAATTTGCAAGGGTCTTAAAAGCAACTTCCTTTTGAGTTCCTCCGGGAGGAAGGTTGCAGGAAAGTGGGGAAGCCTTTGAACCGTTTCAACAAATCTATTTATTTATTTCTGTTTTGGTTTCAACAATGCTCAACACTTAAGATTTTGAACCTGTAAAAATATCGGACTCCATTTGTCAATAATGATGATAATAATAATAATAACCAGCCATAGAACATCCCAGATTTAACAACTGTCAATAAGTCTGGATAATGGTCTTGGCAGTATCTGGAGACAGCAAAAGAGCCGAGAAAGAATCGGAGAAAAATACAAAATACAAAGAGCTACAAATAGAAGTGGAAGGACTGTGGCAAAAGAAAGCCAAGGTAGACCCAATAATAGGGATAAGCAACTGGGGTGCAAAACATCTGGAGCAGCAACGGAACACTATCCGGGCATTGACAGAAAACCCCATCAGTCAATTGCAAAGGGCAGCTTTAGTCGAGACGAAAGCTATATAACACCATCAAATATCCACAGCTGCCTATCCCAGGTCCTTGGGAAGGCACCGGTGAACAAAAAAAAAATAAATGCCAAATCCAGTTTAAACATCTGGCTGACCGTGCAACCCACCATAATAAATTGTCAATGGGGGAAAAAAATAGTAATGAATTTTTTTTAAGGGAGGGGGGTCTTTTTAAATGAACAAAACTCCCAGATTTTTTCTTTCTCCCCGCCCCCTCCTTCACAAATCTACTGGAGAAGTGTGTCGGTATTTAATTTTTACATATTTATTTAATCATTCCTACCAAGGGTAGATTCAGGGAGCATCCAGCCATGTACAAATCTTTTCCCAACCCTATTTGTTCTGCTTTTTGCATGCGTCCCCCTCCCCACCCTCAAAATCAACAAAACGACCCATTTTCTCTTTATAATGGCACAGTAAAAAAAGCAAACAAACAAAAAAACAAAAACGAAATATCGGAAATGTAAACATGATCTTCCCCCGATGGATTTTTTTGCTTCCCATCCCTTTTTTTTTGAAGTTGTAACTCTTCACAACGGAACCTGACTTTGAAATGAAAATGAGTTTTTTTTTAAAAAAAAAAAAAGCAAAAACCAAAACCAGACAGACAGCTGCAGGTCTATATTTACAGACATATATATATACAATATCAATAAATTAAAATTTTAATTTCGAGTATTCATAGGCCAGGTTATTTACAAGTCATCCATTAATTACATAAATACTTTTATCAATAGTGTCCACTGTTTTCCTTTTCTTTCCCCCCCCCCCTTCTCCTTTATTACTTGATAAACCTTGTTATTGCATATACAGTAAAATGGAGGGGAAAATGTATGAAAAAAACGAAACAAGGAGGGGGGGAGGGGTCATTTTAAAACAAACGGGCAAAATTATAATGCTCCCCCTTCTAACTATATTTTTAATTGCTCCTAGCAGAAAAAGAAACCAAACAATGTAAAGAAATATGTATACATATATACGTATATATGTATGTGTGTGTGTATATATATCTATATCAGAATACATATATACATGTGCACATATAAATGTATGTGTATAGACACACACATATGTATGTATGTGTGTGTGTATATATATATATATATATGTATATATATATGTATATATATGTATATGTATATATGTATGTATGTATATATATATATATATATATATATATATATATATATATATATATATATATATATATATATATATATGTATTTGCTCCCAGAAGCACGAAGCTGAAGCCTGAAGATGACGAATGAGACTTCGTCGAAACGTCGCCAAGACACTTCCAATTTTACGGAGAAAACCCGAACAACCAAGACCTATATACAAACACCCGTGAAAACCTCAAAAAACAAATATATATATATATATATATATATATATGTTTGTTTTCTGAGGTTTTCGCGGGTGTTTGTATGTAGGTCTTTGGTTATTCGGGTTTTCTCCCGCTAAAATTGGAAGTGTCTTGGCAACATTTCCACGAACTCTCATTCGTCATCTTCAGGCTTCAGCTTCGTGCTTCTGGGAGCAATGTGTCTCACATTGCCTGATATAGTATATATATATAGTATACACACACACACACACACACACACACACACTGCTCAAAAAAATAAAGGGAACACCTACACAACACAATGTTCTGTATTTAATAAGAATCTTTCATTCCTTCAGATCTAGGATGTCTTACAGTATTTTTGTGTTCCCTTCACTGTATACTGTGAGACATCCTAGATCTGAAGGAATGAAATATTCTTCTTAAATACAGTACATTGTGTTATGTAGGTGTTCCCTTTATTTTTTTGAGCAGTATATATTCAATATATATATGCAATACACACACACACACTTAATGCTCTGGGGACCTTAAGCAAGCATTTATGGAATGGGGGCTTTCACAAAATAAAGAGTTTTGGAACCAACCATGCAGAAATAAACGAATTATAGTGGCAGACACCCACACACACACCCACGCCCACCCTCAAAAAAATATTAAAAGGCTCTTCTTTTTTCTCCTTCCCCCTCCCCCTTTTCGGCTTGATTTTCAAAGGCAAAAAACCCCCAAACAAATAAATTCTCCATGGGGGGGGGGAAGAAGTCAACCATTTTCTCTGCCCATCTCTGTTTTGATCTTTAAGGGGAGGCAGGAACAACAACAACAACAAAACAAAAAAAAACCACACAACCCGAAGGAATGGGGGGGGGAGAAGGGGAGAGGACCCCACAATTCACACCTGCCTCCAGTGGACAAAACAGTGGTTCATAGCAGCTTCCAGCAGCGCCCAACTCCCCTTCCTTCCATCCCCAGCGGGACCCCAGCCCCACACACTCCCGCTGCCCAAGGTGGAGAGACCGGATGGGCCCATAAGGCGTGTGGGGGGGGGAGGGGAGAGGGGGAGAAACTGGAGGTGCCCATCCCCTCCCGCATACTATAGGGGGGCGGGGAAGGGAGGGGACGATCTCCCTCCCCTCCCCCTCTCCCTCCCTAGGGCGACCCGCTCCTGGCTCTGTCTTGCTTCGACTCGAGTCCACTCACTAAGCGCTGGATGTTCTGCAGCTCGCTGGTAGCCTCTTTATCCGAACCGGAGGAAGAGAGGGTGGACGAGCGGCTGTTCAGGTCCGAACCGGAGGAATCCAAAGCGCCCAACCCGGGGCTGGGGGCTAAAGCTCTGCCTTTGCCTTCGGCGCCGCCGACCAGCGAAGGCGGCAGGGCGGTGGTGAGCAAGCTGCTGCCGCCGCCGCCGCCTCCTCCGCTGCTGCTGTCCGGCAGAGGCACCGAGAGGGAGTAAGGGCTATAACGCAGGCGAGGGCGCACGGCGGCGGCGTTCAGGAAAGGCGGGTGTCGGTGCATCGGGGCGGCCGTCGAAGCTGCTGCCGCCGCCGCCGCCATGTAAGTGTACGGGTAGGAGAAGAGGCCGCCGAAGGGAGACATGGCCAGGCTCTGCAAAAGAAGAGCGACAGACAGTCAGAGGCGCCGCCACGGGATGGGGTGGTGGGGGGAGGGGAGAGGGGAAGAAAGCTCCTAACAGCCTCCCCCCACCCCCAATGCACGATTGCCTGGCAGTGGGTCAACTAGGCTGCCGAGCCAGCACAGGTAGTGGTCAACCAGGCTTCGTGAATAGCATAGGCAGTGGTTCAACCAGGCCAGCACAGGTAGAGGTCAACCAGGCTTCGTGAATAGCATAGGCAGTGGTTCAACCAGGCCAGCACAGGTAGAGGTCAACCAGGCTCCGTGAATAGCATAGGCAGTGGTTCAACCAGGCCAGCACAGGTAGTGGTCAACCAGGCTTCGTGAATAGCATAGGCAGTGGTTCAACCAGGCCAGCACAAGTAGTAGTCAATTAGGCTTCGTGAATAGGATAGGCAGTGGGTCAACCCACCAAGGACGTTCCCCTTCCCCACCACCACCAAGCCACCCCTGGAGAAGCTGCCCTGTGGCGCGCAGACTCCGCCCTGTTGCGGTTTTTGCTGATGGAGTAAGGGTCAGGAAGTGGGGCAAACCTATGAATTAAGTCCAGGAAACCAGTCGTTTTCTTTGGCCAAAAATAAGCATCTTGGAGCAGAACATGTGTCTTGGGGTTAAGGATTCAGGGTTTAGAGGTCCCTGGCATTTGTGGAAGGAGGTGTGTGTATGCGCGCACACAAACCCATGCAAAGACAAACACACAAAGACTCTTCCGTGAGTACCAGGGATAGACAGAAGGAGAAAGAGAGAGGGGGGAAGAGGGAGAAGGAGACAGACAGACAGACAGACACAGAGAGAGAGACAGAGACAGAGACAGAGACAGAGAGACAGAGAGAGGTATTATACATGCACATACACACACAAATGCTTCCATGAGTGTCAGGAACAAATAAGCATATTACATATATTATTATTATTATTTCAGATTTAATCTTCAGTTTGATTCACGGTCTGGGACTGGTAAACACTTAACATTTCAAGTCCTAACCAAGGACCTAAGAGTTATTAAGGTAGCACCTGCGTGTAAAGGCAGTTCCAAATAGGGCGGTTTTTTTGCAAAGTCAAGATATTCAGATCTAATAAGTTCAAAATTCCCGTGTATCTCGGCAGCCATTTGAGTATAGCTCCAAGTACATCCAATTGATTTCTTCCTCCATAATCACTCAACTTCAGTTTGCAAATAATTTGCATCATCCTCATCATCATTATCTCTTTTATTCATTAAACATGAATCTCAGTCAACAGAAAATTTAAAAATGTATCACAAATATCATTGACTGGTGTTGATGGTTGATACGGGATGCTGCCAGCATCGACCAAGTATCTTCTTAAAATGTACAATAATAATTATTATCACCTTTATTCATTAAACATGAAACTCAGTCAACTGATCTTTTAAAAATGTGTCACAAATTACTGCACTAATAGTTTGATATGGGTTGCTGCCAGGCGTCCTAGGTATATCAACCAAGTATCTTTTTAAAATGTACAATAATATTTATTATCACCTTTATTCATTAAACATGAAACTCAGTCAACTGATCTTTTAAAAATGTGTCACAAATTACTGTGCTAACAGTTGATATGGGTTGCTGCCAGGCGTCCTAGGTATATCAACCAAGTATCTTCTTAAAATGTAGAGTCCCACAATTTTTTGCAGTTCTGCTGGTGTTATTGCAGGAAGCTGCAATTTATTGATGTGTTTTGTAAAATTCTTGGACATGGTACCAAGTTGTTGTTGTTGTTATTATGATTATGATTATTGAGATATTTTATTTTAATGTTTTAATTTTTATTCAGTTCCGCTGGTGTTATTGCAGGAAGCAGCAATTTATTGATATCTTTTGTAAAATTCTTGGACATGGTACCAAGAATTTGTTGTTGTTGTTATTATTATAATAATTATTATTGAGATATTTTATTTTAATGTTTTAATTTTTATTCAGTTCCGCTGGTGTTATTGCAGGAAGCAGCAATTTATTGATATCTTTTGTAAAATTCTTGGACATGGTACCAAGTTGTTGTTGTTGTTATAATTATTATTGAGATATTTTATTTTAATGTTTTCATTTTTATTCCGGTTTCAATAAACAGATAATAGAATAGAAATAGAAATAATAGAAATAGAAACAGATAAATCCAGATTCTCCCATTCCTGAATGGCTTTCTGCCACGCATCCAATCCATTTCCCCTCCCCCTCTCCCCAGGTGCCACTGGAAAAGAGGGCATCCCTCCAGCTGTTCCCAAACTACAGCTCCCATTAGCCTCACCCTCCTGGCTAATGGCCCCTGTATATGGCAGAAGTTTCTGTATCTCCCAGCAAGAAATCTCGCCAGTTTAAGAAAAAAAACTGGCTTCCAAGTCTCCGGGCTTTTTTCCATGGGGCGGGAGTTGGGGGGCTGAGAACTTGGGACTTATTAGGCAGACAAAAGGTCCACCCTGCCAAAAAGGTGCCCAGGGATATACGGCTTAAAGCGCCTAGTTTGCCAGGTGCTTTTGTCTGCCAAATCCCACTTCATTTTCTGGCTTAAGGAGAACAGCCGGTCGGTCGGTAGGGCTTGGGAAACCACAGCCAAATCAAGCTTGCTCTCTGAGCTCCATTCAATCATCTCTCCTTCCCTCTCTCTCTCTCTCTCTCTCTCTCTCTCTCTCTCTCTCTCTGCTGACTGACTTTTTGGTTGGGCCAACCAACCGTTGACAGTTGTAGCTAGAGGAAGGGAAACAAACTACATCCATCGGGGGCCCAGAAAACTACCAATCCAAGGATTAAAAGTGGGAAATTGGGTCTTTCCTGGCCACGTTCTTCCTCCTCCCCTCCCGCACCCCCCCAGCTATCCCTCCTTTAATCCAGCTCCTAATAATAATAATAATAATAATAATAATAATCCCAGTTTAATTTTCAGACCATGAAGAAAAGGCTGGAAAGATAGTTTAGCTATACTTTGGAGGAGCCTTTGGAAAGGCTGAAGTTGTTTCGGGTAGGTACACAAGCCGATACTTGATTACTGGCCCTTAATCCGATTTGTGAAACGACTTGTTTGTGGGGGTTCCCCCATAGACCTGAAGCCTCGAATAAACCCCACAGCTGGGCACGTGCCAAGGATGAGCTGCAGAAAGCCGAAGCAAATTTTTAAAACAGGAGTCAGGCTGGGCCAAGGCAGGCTGGCTGGCTGGCTGGCTCTTTCCTTAAGCAAGTTAAATATTTTTTAAAAGATTTTTTTTTGTTTTAATCCCATGTTTATTATTATTATTATTTTTAATAATAAAGGACTCAAGGGGGTGAACGTATGGAACGCACCTTCCTCTTCCTATTTTGAAGGAGCCTGGGAAACAAGTTGGACTGACAGAGAGGGAATGCTTGTTTAGATGGGCAATCTGACTGGAGAATTTATTTTTTAATTCCTATATGCATCTCGAGCTCTCTCACTCTCTCTCTCTAGCTCTCTCCCCCTCCCTCCCTCCATCTCTCCAGCTCCCTCTCTCTCTTCTCTCTCTTTCTCTCCCTCCCTCTCACTTGCTCTCTCCCCTTCCCTCCGTCTCTTTCTCTCCCACTCTCTTCCCTTTCCTCCTTTTCTCTCTCCCACTCCCTCTCTCCTCTCTCTCTTTCTCTCTCCTCCTCCCTCCATCTCTCCAGCTCCTCTCTCCTCTCTCTCTCTCCCTCCTCTCACTTGCTCTCTCCCCTTCCCTCCGTCTCTTTCTCTCCCACTCTCTTCCCTTTCCTCCTTTTCTCTCTCCCACTCCCTCTCTCTTCCCTCTCACTTGCTCTCTCCCCCTCCCTCCCTCCATCTCTCCAGCTCCCTCTCTCTCTTTCTCTCCCTCCCTCTCACTTGCTCTCTCCCCTTCCCTCCGTCTCTTTCTCTCTCCCACTCTCTTCCCTTTCCTCCTTTTCTCTCTCCCACTCCCTCTCTCTTCCCTCTCACTTGCTCTCTCCCCTTCCCTCCCTCTCTTTCCCTCTTCCTCTCCCTCCCTCTCCCCTTCCCTCCCTTTCTCTCTCCCCCTTTCTCTCCCGCGCTCTCTCTCTCTCTCTCTTCTCTTTCTCTCCCTTCCTCTCACTTGCCCTCTCCCCTTCCCTCCTTCTCTTTCCCTCTCCTTCTCTCTCCCCTTCCCTCCCTTTCTCTCTCCCCCTCCCTCTCTCCTCCCCTTTCTCTCCCATCCCCACCTCCCTCCCTCAACAAAAGGGAACCTCAACTGAATCTGAAAAAGAAAAAAAGTAAAAAAAAAGGGGGGGAGAAACTATTTTTTTTTAAATGAATGAATCCTACACATAGAACTGCAGCTACAAATTTACTAAACCTCCCCCCTCCCCCATGCCCACAACCACCACCTTTATAATGGTGCGTTTAGATTTGGAAGATTTGCCTCACTTTCCTGTGCAAAGTCTCCGTAAGTAGCTGGCCTTGTTTTTTTTTTTCCCCAAACTGGTTTTTATTTTTTGGATTGTTAAATTGGATCAGCCTTTCCTGCATACGGCAAGAAGCCATTGGCTGTGGTCTAAACACACCCCCCCTTTAAAAAAAAACTTGGATGGAGGGGGACACGCCTCTCTAAGTCTTGACATGCAGGGTCTGGTCCACCGGGTCCCACAGAACCGTGGGTGTTTTTCCCCTCAGCCCCCAAAGCTTGGGACTCAAACCGCCAAAGGACTGGAGTCATACCTCAGCCTACGCCAGAAACCCCTATTGCAGAACCAACCACCATGAGAACAGTCAACGGTTCCCCTCCCGCGAACCAGAGGTTGCAATAAATGAAGTTACTTTGGTCCCTCTGAAGTTTTTGGGTTTTTTTGGTGGGGGGGAAAGCCAAAAAGAAGATGAATCCAGTGGATGCTACAGGTGTTGGAGCGAAGTTCTGATTTGCTGGCTGCCCAAATAGCCATTGCACACCTGTTTTCCGGAGGCGGAGAAATCACACACACACACACATGCATACAGAGAAACACGCATGCACACATACAGACACATGTGCTCGCGCACACGCCAGTGTCTTACCTGTGAAGCCAGGACGTGCTGTTGAAAATGGAATGGTAAGGCAGCCGCGGCAGCTGCCGCCGAAACCCCGCTTAATCCCTGGGCAGCTGCTGTGGCCATCGCCGTATTGTCTAGACCGGTAACTCCCGCTGACGTCGCCCCGGAGACTGTGGCCAGCAGAGGTCCCATGCCAGCCATGCCCGAGAAAGCTCCACCCATGGCGAACTGGCTGGGATGGAGGAGGAAAGGGTGTCCGTTGCTTAGGGGGTTGAAGAACTGTTGGCTGGCCAGGCCGTGGGGAAAGGTGAGGTTGGAGAGGTGACTGGGAGCCAGGTGCCCAGGACTGTCAGTTTGAATGGTTAAGGGCGAGAAGGGTTCTTTGTTCAGGAGCCTGCATTCCTCCTGGTTCTTTCGTTGTTCTTCTCCGCTGCCTCCTCCCAAATTCCGGGTGCTGGAAGAAATGGTGGCTGGGCTATGCTGGGAATCTGGAGGCACTTTCGAGATGCTCTCCCGGCTGCTGCTGGCTGAGTCCGGTGGGAAAAGGGGAGTCTTGGAAGGGCTGTTCTTTCCCCCTTCTCGAACGTCTGTCCCATCTCCTCCTCCTCCTCCTCCTCTTCCCAAGGAGGAGCTGCTGTGGGGGGCGAGGTTGGCCGTGGTGGTCGAGATCTTCCCCACTTCGTTGGCTTCCATGGGGTCCTCTTTGCTTTCCGAGTCGCTTTCGCCATCGCTGGGACCCAGATCTGAGAAGAGAAAGAGAGAGACGGTGGAAAAAGAGAGGAAAAAAAACACCCACTTGCGTTCCACAAGATGTTCCTCAGAAGAGGAGTTCCACAAGATGTTCCTCAGGAATCCCATAAGATGTTCCTCAGAAAAGGAGTCCCACAAGTTGTTCCTCGGGAATCCTACAAGATGTTCCTCAGAAGAGGAGTCCCACAAGATGTTCCTCAGGAATCCCACAAGATGTTCCTCAGAAAAGGAGTCCCACAAGATGCTCCTCAGGAATCCCACAAGATGTTCCTCAGAAAAGGAGTCCCACAAGATGTTCCTCAGGAATCCCACAAGATGTTCCTCAGAAGAGGAGTCCCACAAGATGTTCCTCAGGAATCCCACAAGATGTTCCTCAGAAGAGGGGGCCGCCTTCCCTTATTCTCCCAACCGAGAACCGAAACTTCCTAACTCCATTGAGTCGGTCAAATGGAGTCCCCGTGCTTACAATTCAGTTTTCTTCTGGACTTGGAAATCACCCAGGTTTTTCTCAATTCCAACTCGGGATCCTGATCTAATTTTCACTGAAGTTTTGATCTACTTGGGCCTTGGCACTACGACTGTCTAATCCAGAAGAGAGGCCAGAGAGAGATTTCATCCCACTATTTTCTAGATAGTTTCCTAAAACTAACCAACAACAATTAACAACAACAACAACAAAATCCTAGCTGAGGGTATAACCCAAAGACTTTGCTAAACTGTTCAGCTCCTTCAAAATCCAGGGTTTCATGAATCATAGCTTATCCTGTAACCATTTAGTTCTGGTTTAGGGAATTAATGTCTCTGGAGATTCTTCTCAGCCATCCAGACCAAAGGCGCTTTTTTTTCAAGAGGCGACTGGACTTTTCTTTGTAGACTTTTCACTTCTCATCCAAGAAGCTTCCTCAGTTCTCAGTTCAGTTCTTCTTCAGAACTGAAGAAGCTTCTTGGATGAGAAGCGAAAGGTCTTCAAAGAAAAACCAGAAAGTCCAGTTGTCTCTTGAAAAGAAAAAAAAAAAAGACCATTTGGGACCCTTATGGAATGAACTAACTTCTTATTTTTATAATAAACTCCCCCCCCCCGCTGAAGTGTGAGGGAGGGAAGCTGAAGGACTGAGAAAGAACAGCATTAATTCTCCAACTTTTATTTATCCCAAGTTTTAATCTGGGGCGCGTCTGGTTCCATCCAAAGCAAGAATCATGAACTTGGAATTTTGGGGCAGGGTTTGCTGCACACCCTCACAAAAACACACATACACAAACAAACACAGAGAGAACAATGTTCAAACTGTAAAAAAAATGACAAATAAAACAGAGCATTCCTTCCTACAATAGCATAGCAAAATCTGAGCAATCTGGACAGCCCAGGCTACGGGACATGCGTGCGCAGATCTCTGGGACACCAGCTTTGGAGTACAGATAGTCCTCGACTTACAACCACAATGGAGCCAAAATTTCTGTCGCTGAGCCAGACCGTTGTTCGGTGATTTTTTTTTGGTCCCATTTTACGACTTTCCTTGCCACCGTCGTTAAGGGAATCGTTGCCACCGTTAAGTCAGTCACACGGATTGTTAAGTGGATCCTCTTAACGTTGCTCGTCAGAAGGTCACTAAAGGGGATCGTGTGACCCTCGGGGGGGGGCGATGACTACGACGAGACTGCGACCGTCATAAATATGAGTCAGTGGCCAAAGCGCCTGAATTTAGATCAAAGCGACTTAAGGAGATTATGCAAGGATTGTAAGTGTTAAAAAAAATGGTCATAAATCATTTTTTCCAGTGCGATTGTAACTTCAGACGGTCGCTAAATGAACTGTTATAAGTCAAGGATTACCTGCAGACATAAACCTGTGGGATTAATAAATGGGGGGGGGGAGAAGGGACGATTGCAGATTGATTTTAAGATAACAGTAACAGAGTTGGAAGGGACCTTGGAGGTCATCTAATCCAACCCACCCACCCACCCCCGCTCACGCAGGAGAGCTATACTAGGGATTCAAACCCACCTAACGTCTTAGCTACTGAGCCACCTAGCCGGGCTTTTTTATTTATTTATTTACATTTATATCCCGCCCTTCTCCGAAGACTCAGGGCGGCTTACAGTGTATAAGGCAATAGTCTCATTCTATTTGTATATTTATATACAAAGTCAACTTATTGCCCCCCCAACAATCTGGGTCCTCATTTTACCTACCTTATAAAGGATGGAAGGCTGAGTCAACCTCGGGCCGGGCTCGAACCTGCAGTAATTGCAGGCTGCTGTGTTCTAATAACAGCCTGAGCTATTATGGCCCTATGTAATAACCTTTCCCTATGCATTTCGAAAATTCCTAATTCATGGGAAAGACACCATTTGTATCTCTGTATTTTGTCTGTATTCAGACCACAGATAAAATATAAATAAGGGAGAGAGAGAGAGAGACAAAATCAAATGTTAAGATCCGGAGAGTTTTCGAGATTCAATTTTTTTTTTAAATCAAGAGGTTTTTTCATTCATCTCCATCAGCCAGAAAATTTGCAATCCATATATGTGTGTGTGTGTGTAGGTCTTTGGTTATTTGGGTTTTCTCCAGCGTAAAATTGGAAGTGTCTTGGCATTTTACATGGGAGAAAACCCGAATAACCAAAGACCTTCATACAAACACCCACAAAAACCTCAGAAACAAATATATATATATACACACACATATATATAAAAAAATGACCCACATAGTAGGAAAGCAACTACTCATGAGTAGGAAGGTAGGACTGCTCTTGCTCTTACTCCAGTGTGGAAATAGAGAGGGGGGTGGGGAGAAACAGCTCACCTTTAAGATTAGAGGTACCGACAGCGGACACAGCTGGAGATGTCGACTGAGCAAAACATTTAAAGGCCGTCTGCTCGCTGGAAGACTCGTCCGAAGTCTCTTTTTTCTGCCTCTCATCGTAAACTCTCATGGACTGAAGGGTCAGCTGCTTTCTAGGAAGAGAAAAGAAAGGGGGATGAGTTTTGGTAGGACGGATTCTTTAAACCGTGCAACTTGCATCCTTGGTTTGAAAAGGTAAAGATTGCACATGCGTGCTAGTCGTTCCGGACTCTAGGGGGCGCTACTCATCCCCGTTTCAAAGCCGAAGAGCCAGCGCTGTCCGAAGACGTCCCCGTGGTCATGTGGTCAGCATGACTCGCACTGAACACTGTTCCCTTCCCACCAAAGGTGGTCCCTGTTTTTCTACTTGCATTTTTCTTTACCTGCTTTCGAACTGCTAGGTTGGCAGAAACTGAGACAAGTCACGGGAGCTCACCCCGTCACTAATCGCTAGGGATTCGAACCGCTGAACTGCCGACCTTTTGATCATTGATCGACAAGCTCAGCGTCTTAGCCACTGAGCCACTGCATCCTTGGTTTAGCCAGGTTAGGCAAAAAAAAAACACACACCAAAAATTAAATCTTTCTTATGCTCGTAGACAGGGCATATTAGCCAGGTGTGGTCCGACCTGTCACAGCTTCACACAACACACACTAACCCGTGAAGCTGGTTTGGAGCCCAACATCTGGAATCGCCAGCTGCCTTAAACCAAAAACCAGTCACTTCCATGAAAGGTTGACCAACATGGCGCTTCCGAACTTCCTTTTCTCCGGAAATTCCAGCCTGCCAGAGTTTAAATCAAGTTCGATCCGAAAGGTTTAGAGAAATCTTCAAGTCAGCCAAAACCGGTATTTTCAGAATGGGTTTAAGGATAAGGGTTGTCTACGGTACAGGTAGTCCTCAACTTACAACGGTTCACTTAAAGACCAGTCAGTTACAATGGCACTGGAAAAGAGTTTTTCACACTTATGACCATGGCTGCATCCCCAGTGTGTGTGTGTGTGTGTGTGTGTGACATGATTTATATTTGTATGCTTGGCAAATGGACTCACATTTATGACAGTTGCAGTGACCCGGATAATCCCCTTTTTACGACCTTCTGACAAGCAAATTCAATGGGGAAGCCAGATTCACTTAACAACCGGGCGACTGACTGAACAACCCCAGTGATTCGCTGAACAAATGCCGGCAAGACAAGTCGTAAAATGGGACCAAATGCACTTCGCAAAATTCTTCTCACT
Source organism: Ahaetulla prasina (assembly GCF_028640845.1). Lineage (NCBI taxonomy): Eukaryota > Metazoa > Chordata > Lepidosauria > Squamata > Colubridae > Ahaetulla > Ahaetulla prasina. The sequence goes on along the minus strand of NC_080553.1, from coordinate 13,046,358 downwards.
TAAGCAGCGTAAATTCTGGGCTCCATTGTGGCCATAAGTCGAGGACTACTTGTACTAAGGATACCTCACTGTACGAAGGATTTGAGAAAACAAATTTGTTCCCAGGGCTGGCATCACCACTGTAGGATGAAATTCTCTCAAGGCAAGTTTGAACAATCAGACTTTTAAATATTTGAGATTTTAACCAATCTCATTCTGCTCTGTTATTGGCCACTCTGGTTTCAAGTGATAGAAACTGAAGCCTTATTTATGTCTTAAATTGTTGAAGCGCATCAAGCAATTGTCAGACCAAATCTTTTACAGCACTTGGTGTGACTTTGCTTGCGTTCTGCCTTCATCCAGGCTTAATTAAAACATCTTTTATCTCATTAACCCACCCACCCCTTTTTTTAAAAAAATGCATAATATCCTAAGCCATTCATTGACACAGACTGAGTTTCGACAGACCAAAAAATGCGGTTGGCCAGTTTGTGCATCCAGATTATCTAAAAAGCTGAGCGTTTAACCTTCATTTGTGGAACTTATTAAAACTAACCAAGCAGAATGAGTTCACAACCGTTTTTTTTGAGTGGAAAAAAAAACCACACAGCCTGTATGGTTTAAAATAGCGCAAAACCAGGAGGGGTGGATTGAATCAATCAAAACATATGGAAATCAGGCAATTGAAGATCCGGGTTTATTTGCTTTGGTGGAGGGAGATGCAAATTTTAAAAGAGGCAGAGAAGAGGAGAAATTCCTAACCAACAAGGACTGTTTCAAATATCCAGGAGATATCTTAATAGCTTCAAGGAAACAACTCTTGTTTTAACGCTTGAATGCAAATGTTGATTCTCTTACGGCTTTCTAAACCTTGCTTTCTCTTGCTTTCTCTTATTCACATCCTCCTTGTTAATATTTCAATTGTCCCTGCTGCTTCTTGAGACCCAATCTGTAAAGAAATGCAACCCAAGTGCAGGATTAAAATGAGTCAAGAAATAAAATTTGAAAAGAAGAAGGAACAGGGAAGGCCTTACAAAGTCCACCTTAAGGACTCTTCCACTTTCCACTAAAACAACAAATGACACAACTCTCCTTTTAGAAGCAAAGAAACAAAAAAAAAAAGAACTGGAAAAAATTATTAGGAATATATATATATATTTCTACTAAAAATCTATCTTGTAAGCACGGTATTTTCACATGGATAGGGAACTAGACAATGTAGAGAAGCTGCTGCTTAGAAGCAGATCGATGTGAATTTTCCCCTCCGTTCCTTTTCGCCACTTAACCTAAATCTTAACCAGCCAGGAGATAAATGTTATTTTTGATTTCCTACTTCCCAGTTTTGATGGAGCTTCTTCTTTGAAAGAAACTCCAGACGCTTCCAACAAAATCTGTTGAACGTGTAGGTCTTTGTCACATCACCCATAGGGACCAGTGTGTTGTAAACTATGCATTGACACTTGGCAGAGAGTTTCTCCTTTGAGTAGCACCAAAGAGAATGTTGCGCATTGTCAAACTTTAAAAGTTCTTTTTTTTTTCTTTAAACCCAAACTTTCCAATTCTGCTTTTTGCCTTGATGGGCTATTTTTTGGGTAGGAACTGAAAAGAAGGAAGATTCCTGTTTTGAATTTTATTTTATTTTAAGGGACTTTCTCGCCCCTCCCCCCATGGCTTCTCTGATGGCTCCCCTCCCACCCACCCACCCCCCAAAAAAAGGAAAATAGAAATGCATGTATTCTTCTTACCTCTTTTCTCGCCTTCCATTCCCTGTGTCTCGAAAGCCTTTGGCAAAAGGGTTATTGTCGATTTTTAACTGGGTGATCTGGTAAAAAGAAGGACAGGAAAAAGAAACATGGGTCCCATTCTTAGGAAAGAAAAGATTCTGGACTCCATTGGTGCAAAAAATATATATTTTTTTTTTTTAATTAAAGACCAAGGAGCTACAATGCAGCAAAGCCAGAACTAAAAATTTACACCGTAAGGTCCCTCCGTTAATTTTTCCTCCCTGTTATCTCTTTCTTGTCCAATTACAGCTCAAAGATTTGTTCTGCCAAGGCAGGACAATGGTGGTGTAATTGGCGCATTTCTGTTGCATTTCTGCCCTCTGCAAGAGCGGTACTAAGAGTCTAGAAGGGGACAGTTGCAAAATACACTGAAGTAGTTTGGGACAAGCAGCCGTCATTTAATAGCTTAGCAAAGAAAGACCAGGACTTAAACCTTGGGTGCAAACATTGGGATGACTTTCTAGGGGTACCAAATGATTCTGAAGACTGCCGCACAAAAGATAACAGGAAAGAGGAGGGGAAAATCTACAGAGGAGCGGGGCAAAAAAACCTCCCCCATTTATTTAAACCAAACATTTTCCTTTTAAAAAAAGAAAAGTCAAGATCCCAGAAAAAAAAAACTTCCATCCGGATCTCTGCAGAAATAGAAAGGAGAGGCTTGTGGGATCTCAAAAGCGGGCTGGCATTTCCCCCCCCCCCTGTTTTTTTTTTAAAAATTGCTTTATAGTTCCTTGCAAATTTGTGGCTATTCAGGCGAGGATTAAGGGGTCCCATAGGGGAGGGTGAGGTTCCTGGGGCCATTGCCTTACTCCAAGTTGTTCAGTCTTAGCTAATTAGCGGCTGCTTGGGCTTTGCTAACTCCCCCCACCCCAGTCCGTGAGTGCGTGTGAGTGTGTGTGCGTTCACACACACACACACACACGTACACAAACGCACACAGAGAGACAAGTGCACTGTTAGTCTTCCCTTGGAATGAATGGAACGCACAGCCCATTAGTCACGTTATGGTCTCAAGGCTTTACCTGCCTTAATTCAATTGCAAAAGCATCTGGGCTTCCCCTCCTTGCTGTAAAGTAAAATATTTTACTTTAAATATTTTTAGGGGGGGGGCTTCGAATCTCGGTTTATAACTCAGTGCATGCCTGCTATCTCTCTGGGGTGTGCAGTGGTTAGAGGATATCTGCTAGACAAAATATCTGATGGGCCCTCCTGTCTTCAGATTCTTCTCTAGCTTTTCCCAAACAATCCATTCATTTCAAAGGCTGGCTGGAAAGGCTTCCCGCTTGGGAAAATTTGCTGAATAAGTCTGAGGTGATGTGAAGCAAACGCCTGAATGCTGAAATCGGAACCAGAACTGGAGGATGGGGAGAGTGATAAGAATAAGAATAAGAAGAATAGGAATAGGAATAGGAAGAAGAAGAAGGAGAAGGAGAAGGAGAAGGAGAAGAAGAAGAAGAAGAAGAAGAAGAAGAAGAAGAAGAAGAAGAAGAAGAAGAAGAAGAAGAAGAAGAAGAAGAAGAAGAACAACAACAACAACAACAACAACAATAATAATAATAATAATAATAATAATAATAATAATAATAATAATAATAAGAAGAAGAAGAAGAAGAAGAAGAAGAAGAAGAAGAAGAAGAAGAAGAAGAAGAAGAAGAAGAAGAAGAAGAAGAAGAAGAAGAAGAAGAAGAAGAAGAAAGGGAGGAGAAGGAGGAGATGGAAAAAGGAGAATGGAGAGAAGGAAAAGGAGGAAAAGGAGAATGGAGAGAGAAAGGGGGAGGAGGAGATCTTTTTCATAATAAGGGAGGAGAAGGGCGAAAGAAAAGAAGGGAGAAGGTAGAGGGAGATGGAATAAGGGAGGAGAAGGAGAAGGGAGAAGGAGAAAAGAGTAGCGGAAGAAGGAGGAAGAGGAGAAGGAGGAAAAAGGGAAGGAAGGAAGGAAGGAAGGAAGGAAGGAAGGAAGGAAGGAAGGAAGGAAGGAAGGAAGGAAGGATCATCACCGGGTGTCACTTCAGAGCGAAAAATAAAATAAAATCTCAGAGTAATCCACCACTTTCCTGCTTAGATCACACCCTAGAAGGGCTGGATGGGTGGAAGCCCAATTGAGCGAAAGGGGAGTTTAGATTTGAATAAACCTCGGGGAACTTTCTTCTTTCTTTCTTTCTTTCTTTCTTTCTTTCTTTCTTTCTTTCTTTCTTTCTAAAAGTGGGAACTAAGAACATACACATACAGAGACTCAAAAGACCTTCCGAGAATCCATTTCTTCCCCGTCTTGGCCCCACCAGAAGTTTCTGGGGCCTGAATTTCTCCCATGACCAAGGGCCAAGCTGCTTTTTAGGTTGGGGCAGAGGATCAGGTGCTATTTCTACTCTGCTTTCAAGAAGCGCCTCTCCTCTTGAAGAGTGACAGGTTGACCAGAATGGGCTTCTCAGCCATCTGCTTCAATTCATAGACCGTTCAGATTTGTGGCTTGGCCAAAGAGCAGGAAAATGGGGGTGTGTGTGTGTCTTAGGTAAGTCCTTCCACCTGCAGACAGGCGTGAAGTGTGTGAAGCCTGTCTTGGAGGAACTGGCTCCATTTCACCCCTCTTCTTCCCCCCTTTTGCCCCTCTACCGCTATCAAAGAGGACTTGGGCCAAAGAGTCTGACAATCCTCGGACTTCACAACTGCCTCTTTTCGGTCCCCCCACACAATTTCTTTGCGAGCCTGCGGCCATTTTGATTCCGAGGGCAGGTTGGCTCTGCATTGTACGTATCACAAGGCAGTGAAAGCAATCAAACAAGCCTGCCTTCCTGCCTTCCTTCCTTCCTTCCTTCCTTCCTTCCCTTCCCTTCCTTCTTTCCCTCCCTACCTCCTTCCTTCCTTCTTTTCCCTTCCCTTCCTTCTTTCCCTCCCTCTCTCTCTTTCCTTCCTTCCTCTCACTCTCCCTTACCCCTTCCTTCTTGCCTGCCTGCCTTCCATCCTTCCTTTCCTTCCCTTTCTTCTTTCCCTCCCTTCCTTCCTTCCCTTCCCTTCCCTTCCTTCTTTCCTTCCCTCTCTACTTCCTTCCTTTCCTTCCTTCTTTCCTCTCTCCCTCCCTCCCTTCCTTCCTTCCTTTCATCCATCCATCCTTCCATCCCTCTGTTCTCTCTCTTTCCTTCCTTCCTCCCTCCCTCCCTCCACTCTGGAACAAGTTTTTCCATTCTCAAAAGCTCGCAAAAACTTCGCAAAAGCCCCTTTACAAGCTGTAACAACAGCCAGAGAAACCCAATGAACCAATAAGAGCCTGAAGATCTGGTTGTCAGACATTGAATTTCTTTCCCGTGCTTTTTTCCGGGCTGCCTCAAGCTCTTACTTTCCACCTCTCTCACACACCCAAATAGGGGTGGGGGAGAGAAAGAAAGGAAGTGATCTAGGTAGTTAACTAGCCAAGCCATCCACTCACCTATCATCCCATATCCCATCTTTCCAAAGATTGTCCCTTTAATATTGTCAGTGAAGCCAGCTTCTTCCCCCACCCAAAGGAAAATATCCCCCACACACCCCGCCCTGAGACATAGACACACAACCAAGTCACTAACAACCCAAAACAGAAGTTCAAAGAAAAAGACTTGAGCCGATTAATGCAAAACCCAAAACTTCCTTTTGGCTCCACGGTTGCAGTGACCTTCAAGGAGGGAGTTGAAGCCCTTGGTTTAAGCTCTCCCCAGTCCAGGGTAAGCACAGAGCCATAAATTCAATGAACGCCCTTCCCCATAATAACACCCGCTCCTCTTTAATGAGCTTGATCAAACCCTCTCCCCCCCCCATTCCTTTCCAGCAGGATATTTAATTCATGGTTTAATTCATGAAGGAAAAAGAGAAAAGGAGAGAAAAGAAAGATTTTGATACCTCTAAGGCTCTACCAAGCCTTATCTGAGGCTCACACCTGGTTGGACATTCCCTACCCCTTCCCGCTCACTCCCTTTCCAACCTCAACCCCCCCCCCCCCACTTACCTTATCGTTCTGATAGGCTGTGACAGCAATGAATTCCGTTTCGGGAAAGACGTAAGTGCGGAATGTGCTGTACGGTAGCTTCAGGATATCGTTGGCTCGGACGATGTGGAACCGAGGCTGGTATTTATGCATAGAGTTTAAGATGGTCTAAGGAAGAGAAGCAAATAAATAAATAAGAAAGAAAGAAAGAAAGAAAGAAAGAAAGAAAGAAAGAAAGAAAGAAAGAAAGAAAGAAAGAAAGAAAGAAAAGGGGATAATGGCGAAAGCATTATATCCAAACAGGGCTACTCAACGTTTGTTTGTTTTTCCTCATCTACACCCTGCCTGTGTAGTGTAACTTCCCCCGAACTTTGTGGGATCATATTTTGACTTTTGGACCCGGAGAATTCTATTTCCAACCAACCACCTTCTTCCTCCATCCTACCTACCCTACCGCAAATTTGTAGAGATCCAGATCCAAGTTGCCAAAAATAAGAGGAAGGATCCCAACAGGAAGAGCTAGAGTAGAGATACATGTGTCTCTATACATGCATATATGTAAGATAATAGATAGAGAGAGGGGGGGGGGAGAGAGGGGAAAGAGAGAGAGAGAGAGAAAGAGAAACACTAGACAGACAGATAGATGATAGATAGATAGATAGATAGATAGATAGATAGATAGATAGATAGATAGATAGATAGATAGATATTCACTAAGACTGTTCTATTAATTGAATTTAAAGGAAAAACATTGCATGCCACCACCTTTTATATCAAAACTATTATATTTGGAGTAAGGGTGATATGATTTTGACTATCTGAAAAATAAAGTCTAACTGTGAAATACATTCTTTCCATATCATAGTCAACAGAGGTTTTTTCCTTTCCTTTCCTTTCCTTTCCTTTCCTTTCCTTTCCTTTCCTTTCCTTTCCTTTCCTTTCCTTTCCTCTCCTCTCCTCTCCTCTCCTCTCCTCCCCATTTCGCTTGCCGCTTTCCTTTCTCCTTTCCTTTCTCTTCCCCCCACCCCACTTTAAATAGCATTCAGTTCTTCCCAATATACAAAGGCCAGATTCTACAATTTGGGGTAGGGTAGTTTCACTTTGGAGATCCACATTGGTTTTTATTCAGCCGTTTTTTTGATTCTCGTTCTCCTTGTCCTACCCTCCTAATTTTATTTTTCTCTCCCGATGTTCTAACAGGTCGCCCTAAGGCCGAAAGGTAAGGTTGACCAACTTCCAACTTCCTTTTAAAACCTGGGAGTTTATTACAAAAAAATCTGGAACCTGCAATTTGACAGCCCATTTCAAGCGTGACTAAGATTTCCAACCGTTCTAATGAAGAAGTAGACTTTTGCTCCATTTCTACAACAGGCCTGAATTCCTAGTCGCCCTATTTTGCAAATAGCTAATAGTACTACTACTATTAGTACTAGTAGTAAAATAATAATAGTATTAATCATCACCATCATCATCTACATGGGGGAAGATTAGCAGTTCAGGGAAAACTCAGTAGGCGAGTTAAAAGCAGTTACAAATTCTGTGTTTCTCCTAATAAAGTAAACTTTTGCCACATTTTTTCCAATAGGCTTGAATTTCTAGCCGCCCTATTTTGCAAATAGCTAATAGTATTACTACTAGTAGTAATACTATTTTATATTATTATTATTGCTACTAATAGTAGCAGCCACAATAATAGTAATAGTCTACATGTATTGTGTATTTTACAAAATACATCAAGAAATTACAGCTTCCTACAATGCTCAAAACATCGTACAAACCTAGGATGCTGTGCAGACACCCTATCAAACCACCATCGCCAGTCAATGATATTTGTGATATATTTTTAAATGTTCAGTTGACTTGAGTTTTGTGTTTAATAAATCATATCTACAGGAAGACCAGCGGTTATGTCAAGGGGGAAGATGAAGAGTTCAGGGAAAACTCACTAAGCAAATTAAAAGGACTTACAAATCCGTGTTTGTCCGAGATGTTATTGGTCAATTTCAGTTTGTGGAAAGTTACGACTTTTGACATCCACTGTTCGCCCGTTGCTGGGCTATCCGGATGGATATACATTCTTTTCGGCATTTCGGGATCGGCTTTCCCAGCCACCATCCACCTCGAATTGTGGAATTTATATCTACAGTCATCCGCTGCTACAATGTCCATCAATAAAATGTATTTCGCCTTTTTATCCAGACCCGTGCACCTTACTTTAAAAGGTGGGAACATTCTCCTAGTAACAAACAAAGTGAATATTATATTATATTACATTGTTTTATTTTCTTTTGCCCCCTTCCTTCCTTCCTTCCTTCCTTCCTTCCTTCCTTCCTTCCTTCCTTCCTTCCTTCCTTCCCTCCCTCCTTTCTAGAATCATTTGAAAATTCATTCTCCAATGGCCCCGGCGGCTGCTACGAAAGTTAAAGCTCTGTTAGTAATACATGCATATTTTATAGGGTACCCTGTTCCTTAAAGGCTGAGCATTCAAGTCTATAGAAAAAAGCGGGGTGTTATATTAATATTATTAATTTATAATATCAACATCTCACATTGGTTGGGCGATGTCTACTTTTTCATGATTTCCAAATCTCATTTCCAAAACATGCCAATTTTTTTTTGCTGGTTGGTGCAAATATTTGGCTGGTTAACCTAGGCCCAAAATCCCTTTATAGAAATCTCTGCACGGAATTTGGTTGGGTTCCCGTTGAGAAACTCCAATTTCCTCCAACATATACACACAAACACACCAATAACTGCAAACCCCTTGGCGCCAGTTTCCGAACTGTTTTCTTTTCTTCCGCCAAGTATTCCTTGATTTCAGATCATTTTGAATGCGTCTTAATAAATCCCTATAACCCTCCGAGACTTTAAGGGCGGAGCATTCCCAAATATAATATTTTCTCCCGGCATTAGAACGAAATAATTCAAGGACGGCTGGCCTTTTCCCTTAATTCTTAAGGCGCTCATTAAACAGGAAAGCCCTCCTTCGCGTTAAACAACAAACGCTTTTGCATTAAACAACAACTGCAGTTGTGAAAACAACAGATCGTTGTTACTTTAAAACAACCACCGCAGTTTAAAAAGTTTTAAAAGAGGAAGAGAGGCGATTACAGTGTGGGGAAAAACACAAATCCTTCCCTCCAAAATTTGAATCCGTTCTTCTATATCCCCCCCCCCACCATGTGTCAGAATTTAACAGTGAGGCCTAGGTGAGCCTTTTATACTTGATTTAAAAATCTGGGATTCAAAAGAAAAGGAACAGCCATCCAGATCCTAGCTAACTTTATTGAGGGGTGGGGGGATCCACTCCCTTCTTTTTTTCTTTTTTCTTTTTCCCTTTTCTGATCCTTTCCTTTCTTTCCTGGAGGCGTTGAATTTGGAAGCACCCAGCACCAGGCACTCAAGTGCCGCCAAAGTTTCTTTTTTTTAAAAAAGAAAAAATATTTTATGCCCAGAAGAGAGCTGTAGGCAATTTTTTTGGGTTTGAGTTCATGAGTTCATCCTTGCTTTTTCCTTCTCCAATTTTCTTGGAAGGAAACAAGCAAAATCCCAGGTCTTTTTGGTGGAAGTAACCCGGTTGTAAAGTTTTAGAAACTCCGAAAAGAAGGAAGATCCCCGGAGAGACGCAGAACGCAGTCGGCTCTCTCTCTCTCTCTCGCCTTCCACCAAGGCAGCCGAAGGAGGGCAAGTTTGCAGGTTCGTGGGTGAGGATTTGGGGGTGCATTTGACGCGCATGGAGGCTTTTACACAAGGAGAAGGCTCGCTTCGTCCGTCAGAAAGCGGCGAAACTCCCTTTTTTGCCCGCGATCCTTTTTTCCCCAACCCCTACGAGAACGAGTTTCTTTTCAGAGAATCGGCGCGTGGAAAAGGCGGCTGAAAAGTTACCACCGCCAAACACTTACCTTCCCGATTTCGTGATCACCATCTCTGTACCCCTTTTGTGAAACTGTTCCCAAAGTTCCTTGGCTTCCAGGTGGACTTTGGGGTCGTCTTCCACCTCTTCTTCGGGCTCCAGGGTTTTCAAAGGCCGCAAATGAGCCGCGGCTTGGTGGCCCAGAGTGGAAAAAGGGAGGCCGGAATCCGCCGCTCCGATCAGTTGATCCATGATCGGCTTGGTCAAAGCGCCGGGCAAAGAAAGCGCGGCCGCTCCGTTGGGTGGCAAGGCCAAAGCCGGGAAGAAATGGGGTTGGTGACCCAAAACGGCGCCCATGGGGAAGTCCGGCGCCCGGTGAGGTAGGAAGGGGTGGTAAGCCATACTGGTCCCAGGGATTACGGGCTCTCTCATGGAGAAACTCATCCAACACAGTCCCGCCGGCGCCGCGTCTTCTCCTTCTCCTTCTTTTCCTTCTCCTCCTCTTCCTCCCTTCTTCTCCTGCACCGGGGCTTCGCAGCCGCCCCGGCTTTGTAGACCCTGCCTCGACTCCCTCCTCCGCTTGGCAGAAGCGACCGGCCCCTGGAGAAAGCGCGAAGGAAGGGACCGCCGGCCGAAGAGGCGAGGGCAAAAGCTGGCCGCTGGTGAGAAGAAACGACCGCAAAGCGAGTCTCACCGGGGAATCCAAGCCGCCGGCGCCGAGCTAGAGGCCATGGCTGCCGCTGCCGCCGCCGCCCCCCTCCACGACTGAAGGAAAACTGCGTTCCGGAGCTTCGTCGCCCTTGTTGGAAGAAGCCTGCGTGTGCGAGCGAGTCCGAGCGTCTTGTATTTCCTGCGTGGATCTATCTATCTATCTATCTATCTATCTATCTATCTATCTATCTATCTATCTATCTATCTATCTATCTATCTATCTATCTATCTATCTACCTACCTACCTACCTACCTACCTACCTACCTACCTACCTACCTACCTACCTGCCTACCTGCCTACCTGCCTATCTATCGGCCGACGCGCCTCCTGCTAATGAGGGATAGGATCTGGGCTTTATCGAACTTCGGAGAGCTTTGAGAGAAGGATCGAAGGCTCTCGCTTTGCGTCGCCGCTAACTCGCGGAAAGGGAACGCGAGAGAAAGTTTGGTCGGGCGACGGTGGCAAAAGAGAGGGGGAAGCAGGAAGGAGGCAGTGGGGTGAGGTGGACGGGGCCCGAGGAAGCTTTGAACCCGTCCCTGCTGCCGCAGAGGTCGCGCGAGGTCTGGGGCCCGCTGGTCTTTCCCACACCCCTCCTCCTCCTCCTCCTCTTTTCCTTCTTCCCTTCCTTTTCTCTCCTCCTCCCGCTTCTTAGTTCTTCTTCAACTCCTCCTGGCGCATTATCTTCCAGCTGCCGGCGCGGAAAAGTGGAGCAGCCGCCGCAACAGCAGCGGGTCGGCGCGGCGGCTTCTCATCGAAGCGCCCGTCCGAGGCGTAGGAAGCAGAAGAGCCGGCGGGGCGGAAAACTCTGCGACCTTCCAAAAGGTGCCAAAAGCTGGCGCCTCCTCCTCCTCCTCCAGCCCCCGCGCAGCTGTCTTGCCCGGAGCCCCGCAGCCTTTCCTTTCTCAGTCTCCGGCGCTCTTCTTCCTTTTCCAGCCGGCTGGCTCGCCTCGCCTTCTGCCCCCTCCCCACAACCTCCTCCGCTTGGCCTCCCCTTGGTATGTGTGTGTGTGAGAGACACCCCCCCCCGCCCGCCTCTCTCGCCGCTCCCGCGAGGAAAGAACTCCGGAGGTAGGGCAAGCCCGCGAATAAATGGACGGCTCTGCTCAGCTGCGCTGAGCCGAGGAAGCCGGAACAAGTTTCTGCTAAATCGGGCGCTTCCCTCCTTCCCTACTTCACCCCGCCGCCGCCTTCTCTCCCTCCCTTCCTCGGCTTCTGCAAAGCAGCCAGCCAGGCAGAGGAAGCTCCCGGAGTCCCGCGCCCGAGTGGGAGGGAAGGAAGGAAGGTGTGCGCGCGCCCGCGAGTGTGGATGGATGGGGTGGGGAGGGAAAGCCAGCGAGTGCGCGCTCTGCTGGTGGTGGTGGCGAGTGAGTGTGTGTGTGTGTGAGAGAGAGAGTGAGTGTGCGCCGGTGTGGCAGGGCGGGCGTGCGCCCGGGTGTGAGTCTACCTCTCCCTCTAAGCCCGGGAGTTTCGCTGCGCCGGGTTGTATGGTGGCCTTCGCGGGGCTGCCGAACGGGGCGGGCGCCTTGATTGGCCCTTTGACGCTTTCGGACCAATTGGCTGGCTCCAGAGGCGTGGTTTTGACAGGTCGTGCGGATGGGGTGCGGGTGTGGGGGGGGGGACGAGTTATAAAAAGAAGGTGTCAGAAACGGCAAAACTGCATCCCCACTGCTCCGGGCCCAGCGGATCTGTCACCAGGAGCGGAGGGAGGGGGGAGGAGGAGGAGGAGGAGAAGAAGGCGGGGAGGGGAGGGGAGGGTGGGGTGAGTGGCGGCTGGAGTAGCAGCCGCCGGGGCCATTGGAGAGGCAGACAGGCAAGAAGTGTGTTTGGGGAGGGGGAGAACCAGGAAGGGAGGGAAGGACGCCTCTAGGAGGCTTGGCAGAGCGGGTTTGGCTCGCTCCAACGAAAGGGAGGAGGAAGAGGAGGAGGAAAAAGAGGGGAGGAGGAAGAGGAGGAGAAGGAAGAAGAGGGGAAGGAAGAAGAAGAGGGGGGAGGAAGGAGGGGGGAAGGAGGGGGGTAAGTACGCCCCTCCCTTTCTCTTTCTTCGCCCTTCCCCTGGCCCAGATTTCAGTTTGGGTGGGATGCCTTAGCGACTTCTCCCGAGCGAGCCTTCGCCCGGTTCTTTTTCTTTGGCTAAGGAGGAGAAAGAGAAAGAGAAGGAGGAGGAGGAGGAGGAGGAGAGTGAAGGCACGTGTGTCTCGGCGAGGGTTGTAAAAGGTGAAAGGGCGCGTGGGGCGGGGCGAGGTGCTCCCGGCTTCCCCGGCACACGCACGTGCCCGCCCGCCCGCCCGTCAGTCACCCACCCGATGGGGCAGCGTTCCCTTCTGCTCGGCTTCCACGCGCGTTTGTGCCTACGTCGCTCTCCCCTCCGACGAGGGCGGTCTATAAAGATTGGAGAAGCGTCTGTGTTGGGTTTCCAGCAGCCTCGTTTTCTCTCTCTCTCTCTCTCTCTCCTCCTCCTCCCGCCCCGTCCTCCTTAGTTGCACAAACACACGCGCCGCGCTCCTTCCCCTGATTCAGCAAGAGGGCTGCCGAAGGAACGCCCGCGCAATACCCTCTCTCGAACCCTTCGTCGTGAGTATTTTGGGGTAGGGTGGGATAGGGGCTTAAAAAATCCTTAAAACATCCCTGCCAGTATTGTATTCGCTCTCTTGGAAGCCAATGAGCTGCCTTCGACCTCGGCCTTCCGCCTTCTTGGTGCCCTGCCCTCTCGGACTACTACAACACCCATCCCCTCCAGCGCAGCCCTGGGGGGCGTTGCGATCTTCCGAAGAGGCAGGAATTAGGGCCGGTTGCATTCCGGGGAAGAGGAGAAGTAGGCGTCGGTAGAAGGAAGTGGGGGAGGATGGGAATTGTAGTACAGATTGCCCGGAGGGCATCCAGAGTCGGGAGAAGCAAGCGCCGTTCGGAGGAGAGAGAGAGAAGAGACAGAAAGAGACGAGAGAGGGAGAGGCGTGGGAGAGAGAGAGAGACAGGAGACAGAAAAAGAGAAAGAAAGAGGAGAGAGGAGAGAGAGAGAGAGAGAGAGAGGGAGGGAGAAAGAAAGAAAAAGAAAGCGAGAGAGAAAGAGAAAAGAAAGACAGACAAAGAAAAAAAGAAAAGAATGGAAATTGCACGTGGGGACGTGTGTGCTTAAAATGCGTTAAACCGACGCAATGTTTACATAGCGCCTGTGTACGTGTCAACAGAGTGTGTGTGTGTGAGAGAGAGTGAGTGTGCGCCGGTGTGGCAGGGCGGGCGTGCGCCCGGGTGTGAGTCTACCTCTCCCTCTAAGCCCGGGAGTTTCGCTGCGCCGGGTTGTATGGTGGCCTTCGCGGGGCTGCCGAACGGGGCGGGCGCCTTGATTGGCCCTTTGACGCTTTCGGACCAATTGGCTGGCTCCAGAGGCGTGGTTTTGACAGGTCGTGCGGATGGGGTGCGGGTGTGGGGGGGGGGACGAGTTATAAAAAGAAGGTGTCAGAAACGGCAAAACTGCATCCCCACTGCTCCGGGCCCAGCGGATCTGTCACCAGGAGCGGAGGGAGGGGGGAGGAGGAGGAGGAGGAGGAGAAGGAGGGAGGGAGGGGAGGGTGGGGTGAGTGGCGGCTGGAGTAGCAGCCGCCGGGGCCATTGGAGAGGCAGACAGGCAAGAAGTGTGTTTGGGGAGGGGAGAACCAGGAAGGAGGGAAGGACGCCTCTAGGAGGCTTGGCAGAGCAGGTTTGGCTCGCTCCAACGAAAGGGAGGAGGAAGAGGAGGAGGAGGAGAAGAAGAAGAGGAGGAGGAAGAGGAGGAGAAGGAAGAAGAGGGAAGGAAGAAGAAGAGGGGAGGAAGGAGGGAAGGAGGGGTAGTACGCCTCCTTTCTCTTTCTTCGCCCTTCCCCTGGCCCAGATTTCAGTTTGGGTGGGATGCCTTAGCGACTTCTCCCGAGCGAGCCTTCGCCCGGTTCTTTTTCTTTGGCTAAGGAGGAGAAAGAGAAGGAGAAGGAGGAGGAGGAGAGTGAAGGCACGTGTGTCTCGGCGAGGGTTGTAAAAGGTGAAAGGGCGCGTGGGGCGGGGCGAGGTGCTCCCGGCTTCCCCGGCACACGCACGTGCCTGCCCGCCCGCCCGCCCGTCAGTCACCCACCCGATGGGGCAGCGTTCCCTTCTGCTCGGCTTCCACGCGCGTTTGTGCCTACGTCGCTCTCCCCTCCGACGAGGGCGGTCTATAAAGATTGGAGAAGCGTCTGTGTTGGGTTTCCAGCAGCCTCGTTTTCTCTCTCTCTCTCTCTCTCTCTCCCTCCCCGCCCCCCGTCCTCCTTAGTTGCACAAACACACACGCGCCGCGCTCCTTCCCCTGATTCAGCAAGAGGGCTGCCGAAGGAACGCCCGCGCAATACCCTCTCTCGAACCCTTCGTCGTGAGTATTTTGGGGTAGGGTGGGATAGGGGCTTAAAAAATCCTTAAAACATCCCTGCCAGTATTGTATTGGCTCTCTTGGAAGCCAATGAGCTGCCTTCGACCTCGGCCTTCCGCCTTCTTGGTGCCCTGCCCTCTCGGACTACTACAACACCCATCCCCTCCAGCGCAGCCCTGGGGGGCGTTGCGATCTTCCGAAGAGGCAGGAATTAGGACCGGTTGCATTCCGGGGAAGAGGAGAAGTAGGCGTCGGTAGAAGGAAGTGGGGGAGGATGGGAATTGTAGTACAGATTGCCCGGAGGGCATCCAGAGTCGGGAGAAGCAAGCGCCGTTCGGAGGAGAGAGAGAGAAGAGGCAGAAAGAGACGAGAGAGGGAGAGGCGTGGGAGAGAGAGAGAGGAGACAGAAAAAGAGAAAGAAAGAGGAGAGAGGAGAGAGAGAAGAGACAAAGAGAGACGACGACGAGAGAGGGTTAGGGAAGAGAAAGAGAGAGAGGAGACAAAGAGAAAGAAGAGAGAGAGAGGGAGAGAGAGAGAGAGAGGAGAGAGAGAGGAGACAGGAAAAGAAAGAAAAGAGAGAGGGAGAGAGAGAGACAGAGAGAGTCAGGGGTGGCAGGCGCATTTTCTCTTCAAAGGCCTATCCAGCTGCCTTTCAAGGGCAGGCCAAGTTTGTTTCATGGTAATCTTGGTTAAGGGTTGTTGGTCTATGTCTGAAACCTGGGAATCATGCCCGCTGGGTTAGTGGAAGGGTACCGCTGACAGTTATGCGATACACACACACACAAACACACACACACACACACACACACGCGTTAATGAAGCCACACCAAAGATGCTGTGTTGAACTCAACCCTGGTTTGATTTTTTTTTTTTTTACAGAGCTATGCGAAAAAAAGACGGTTGATACTTATGGGGGAGGCGGGAGGGTGTGGGGGAGAGAGATCAGGAGAGATTCAAGGGGGGAGTGGATGGCGGAAGATTTCCGACTCTTCAAAATGAAAGGCTGGGCTAAAACGGGATTCCCGACAGCTCCGAGAAACCAAAGGCTCTAGAACAGGGGTCCCCAAACTTGGCAGCTTTAAGACTTGTGGATTTCAACTCCCAGAATTCTCCAGCCAGGGTAGCTGCTTCTCTCTCCCCTCCCCCTCTCTCTGTCTGTCCCTCCTCTCTCTCCCCCTCTTCTCTTTCTCTCTCTCTCCTCTCTTTCCCCCCCTCTCTCTTTCCCTTTCCCTTTCCTCTCACTCCCTCTCCCCTCTTTTCTCTCTCCCCCTCCCTCTCCCTCTTCTCTCTCCCCATTCTTCTCTCTCTCCCCTCCCTCTCCCTTTCTCTCTCTCTCTCCTCTCCCTCTCTCTTTCCCTTTCCTTTCCTCTCTCCCTCTCCCTCTTTCTCTCCCTCCTCTCCCTCTTCTCTCTCCCCATTCTTCTCTCTCCCCTCCTCTCCCTTTCTCTCTCTCTCTCTCTCTCTTTCCCCTCTCTCTTTCCTCTCCCTCTCCTGTCCCTCCCTCTCCCTCTTCTCTCTCTCTCTCCTGTTCTCTTTCTGTCTCTCTCTTCTCTTTCCCCTCTCTCTTTCCTTTCCTCTCTCCCTCTCTTCTCTCTCCCCTCCCTCCCTCTCTTCTCTTTCTCGTCTCTCTCTTCCCCCCACTCTCCTTCCCACCCCCGCCCTGCTCCCCTCCTGAAAGAGATAAAAGGGATTGTGTGTTTGGAGACACTCAGGCCGTTTGTCTTCGTTGGAGGGAGAAAGAAAGAAAAAGAAAGCGAGAGAGAAAGAGAAAAGAGAGAGAGAGAGAAAGAAAGGCAGACAGACAGACAAAGAAAAAAAAGAAAAGAATGGAAATTGCACGTGGGGACGTGTGTGCTTAAAATGCGTTAAACCGACGCAATGTTTACATAGCGCCTGTGTACGTGTCAACAGAGTGTGTGTGTGGGGGGGGCGGGTCGACTCGAGAATAGGGATAGATTCGGGGTTCCGCAGCTTGGCGACCTCTTCAGACACCCCGAAAGGGTCGCGGCGTGGTTTTAAGGGGATCGGCACGGGCTTTCTGCCAAGTGGCTGTCGGCTCACCTCTCCCCGACCCCCTCCCACTCCCATCAGGCCAGTCTGTTTCAAACCACCCCCCCCTTCCTGCTAGCGCCTACCTGCGCCCCCCTCCCCCTGATCCCCTCCGTTGGACCCCCTGCTGGGTGAAACCTGAATGATTTTTGGCTTTTTCTCTCTACCAAGTTCGCCCCACTCGCTCAGCCAAGCTTCTCAGGATTGTTTAAACACCTCCGGGGGGGTGGGGGAGTTCGAAGGAGCCCCCTTCTCTCGCTCCAATCCGCCCCCACTCCCACCCGCCTTTGCCTTTCCACCGCTGGTTGGGAGGATGTTGGAGACCCGGTGTGTGAATCGCCGCCTGTGTAGGAAGGCTTGTAGTCAGCTGCGAGAGGGGAAGGAAGAGGGACGGCCTGTCAAGTGGAGGAAGCGAACAGGAGGCGGGTTTGCGCGTGTCTGTGGCTCTCCTTCCCTCCCGTCCTCCCCTCCCGAATCCGTCTGGTATGCTGGGCGAACCGGCACAGAACGGGTTAAAGTCTCTCTTTCAAATCTTCCCTGTTGTGGGCGAGGGGCTGCAGCGGAGACCCTGGCTTTCTGGGGTTCTGGGCGCGTGGAGAGGGAACGGGGGACGGGGTCTTGCCGAGAAGGGCAGGGAATGTTTCCGTGGAGCTCCCTGGTTTCCCGCGGGTGGAAGGTCGACGTGGGAAACAGGGCATCGTCTCGCCACCTTTGTCAGGAGTTGCCTGCGCGGGGACCCGCGCCAGCAGGGTTAGCTCAGAAAAAGCGCCACGCAAACTTTCTTTATAGCTGGCTGCGCTTATAAAATAAGATGCTGCTGGAGCTCAGGATCCCAAAGTGTCTATTTGACCCCAAATAGACACTTTGGGATCCTGAGCTCCAGCAGCATCTTATTTTATTTTTGGGGCGAGGGGGTGATAGAGGGGCATTCTTCAGGATGTGGGAGGTAGGCCAGCAAAACGACGCGCCCTTCAGAGAAACAAACAAGCAAACAAACAGACAAATGTATGGAAAGAAGAGACGGGGAGAGAGGAAGAGAGAGAAAAAGAGAAAGAGAGGAGAGAGGAGAGAGAGACAGAAAGAGAGAGGAGGGAGGAAGAGGAGAGAGAGAGAAGAGACAGAAAAAGAGAAAGAGAAAAAAGAGGAGAGAGAGAGAAGAGAGAAACAGAAGGAGAGAGAGGGAGGGAGAGGAGAGAGAGGGAGAGACAAAAAGAAAGAGGAGAGGAGAGAGAGAGAAGAGACAAAGAGAGACGACGACGAGAGAGGGTTAGGGAAGAGAAAGAGAGAGAGGAGACAAAGAGAAAGAAGAGAGAGAGAGGGAGAGAGAGAGGGAGAGGAGAGAGAGAGAGAGAGGAGACAGGAAAAGAAAGAAAAGAGAGAGGGGGGAGAGAGAGAGAGACAGAGAGAGTCAGGGGTGGCAGGCGCATTTTCTCTTCAAAGGCCTATCCAGCTGCCTTTCAAGGGCAGGCCAAGTTTGTTTCATGGTAATCTTGGTTAAGGGGTACAGAGGGTTGTTGGTCTATGTCTGAAACCTGGGAATCATGCCCGCTGGGTTAGTGGAAGGGTACCGCTGACAGTTATGCGATACACACACACACAAACACACACACACACACACACACACACGCGTTAATGAAGCCACACCAAAGATGCTGTGTTGAACTCAACCCTGGTTTGATTTTTTTTTTTTTTACAGAGCTATGCGAAAAAAAGACGGTTGATACTTATGGGGGAGGCGGGAGGGTGTGGGGGAGAGAGATCAGGAGAGATTCAAGGGGGGAGTGGATGGCGGAAGATTTCCGACTCTTCAAAATGAAAGGCTGGGCTAAAACGGGATTCCCGACAGCTCCGAGAAACCAAAGGCTCTAGAACAGGGGTCCCCAAACTTGGCAGCTTTAAGACTTGTGGATTTCAACTCCCAGAATTCACCAGCCAGGGTAGCTGCTTCTCTCTCCTCCCTCTCTCTCTCTCTCTCCCCTCCTCTCTCTCCCTTTCTTCTCTCTCTCTCTCTCCTCTTTCCCCTCTCTCTTCCCTTTCCTCTCACTCCTCTCCCTCTTTCTCTCTCTCCTCTCCCTCTCTCTCTCTCTCCCCATTCTTCTCTCTCCCCTCCCTCTCCTTTCTCTCTCTCTCTCTCTCCTCTTTCCCCTCTCTCTTCCCTTTCCTTTCCTCTCACTCCTCTCCCTCTTTCTCTCTCCTCTCCCCTCTTCTCTCTCTCCCCCATTCTTCTCTCTCCCCCTCCTCTCCTTTCTCTCTCTCTCTCTCCTCTTTCCCCTCTCTCTTCCTCTCCTCTCCTGTCCCTCCCTCTCCCCTCTTCTCTCTCTCTCTCCTGTTCTCTTTCTGTCTCTCTCTCTTTCCCCTCTCTCTTTTCCTTTCCTCTCCTCTCCCTCTCTTCTCTCTCCCCCTCCTCCCTCTCTTCTCTTTTCTCGTCTCTCTCTTCCCCCCACTCTCCTTCCCACCCCCGCCCTGCTCCCCTCCTGAAAGAGATAAAAGGGATTGTGTGTTTGGAGACACTCAGGCCGTTTGTCTTCGTTGGAGGGAGAAACGAGAGGCCGGCTTTGGCGGCGGCGGCGCAAATATGGTCAAGATAGGAGCGGAACATCTAACGCGATTAGCTTTCCTAACACTGCATTTTTCGAAGCGGAGGCTAAGAGCTCTTCGGCGCCAGGGGACTGAAAGCCGTGCAGGAAACCAGCCTGGAGGATCATTTCCATCCCCCCCCCAACGCCCAATATCTTCTCCCCTTCCCTCCCGGTCGCCTTGAAAGAAGCCGAGTGGCCAGACAAACAAACACACGCGGACAATTAAGGCTGGGCTAGATGTTACCAAAGGCTTTGGCGTTACAGACCCAGCGATCCAGAAAGCTACAAAACTCCAGTCTCTCTCTTTTTTCTCTCTCTCTTTTTTTCTTTCTTTCTCTTCTCTCTCTTTCTTCTCTCTCCTTTCTCTCTCTTCCCTTCTCTCTCTCTCTCCTCTCTCCTTTCTTTCTCTTTCTCCTTTCTCTCTCTTTTCTTTCTCCTTTCTCTCTCTCTCTCCTCTCTCTTCCTCTCTCGGTCTTCTCTATCCTTTCTTTTTTCTCTTTCTTCCTCTCCCTCTCTCCCCTTTCTTCTCTCTCCTTTCTCTTTCTCTCTCTTCTCTCTCTCCCCCTCTCCCTCCCTCCCTCTGACACACACACACCCCTACACGGTCTCCCCCCTCCCCGCCCCCCATCTCGGTGTCTATCTGCATTGGTTTTCTTCCCTTGAAGTCACTGGGCCACGAAGGGAAGGAAGGGTGTGGGGCAGTCTTCAAACCCCCTCCTCCATGTGATTCTTGGGGTTCTAATTCGAACCGATTCGTTTCACACCCTTGAAACGGGGTTGAGGGTCCCTCGACCTAAGATAGGTGGCTCCTTCTCCGATTTAAACAGAAAAAACAACCTTCATGGCGCTAAAAGCTTTTATAAAGTTGAGCCCGGAAAAGAGCCGGATTTCTAATTGACTGCGAAGTTCAGGCGGTTTTCCAGGCTGCGGTGGAAAAGGATTTGTTTAGGGACTGATTTTTTTTGGGGGGGGCGATATTTTGGGAACTCCTATCCCAGAGAAATGGTCTGGTTAAGTACTAAGCAGCTGGTGCCCTAATGGACTTCTGGTGGGCTCCGTTTTTCCACTGTTTTTTTCACACAATACCCTGCCTGGAGTATTGTGTGAAGGGGCAGGTGGGGTATAGGGCAGGGGTCTCCAACCTTGGTCCCTTTAAGACTTGTGGACTTCAACTCCCAGAATCTGGGAGTTGAAGTCCACAAGTCTTAAAGGGATCAAGGTTGGAGACCCCTGGTATAGGGTATAGATTTTGAGGGTTGTATGTTTAAAGCAGAAAGGCCGTTCCCTCCAGAGACCGGGCCTTTGAATGAACTGTGGGCATCTAAGGGGTCTTCCTTCTTTCTCTCCCCCCTCCCACTTTTTCATGTCCTCCCTCCCTCCCACTCCCTTCCCATTTTTCACTTTTTCATGTCCTTCCTTCTTTTTCCCTTTTCTCATATTCTTCTTTCCTGGTCCTTCCTTCCCTCGCTCCTTTCCCCCATTCTCTTATGTTTTCTTCTGCCTCTCCTCTTTTTTCCTCTTTCCCATGTTCTTTCCTTTTTTCCTTCCTTCTCACCCTTTTCTTTCTCATTTCCTCCCTCCCTCCCTTCCCTCCTTTCCTTTTTTCCTCCCTTTCCTTCCTCCCTCCCTCCTTCCTCCTTCTTCCCTCCCTTTTTCCTTCCTCCTCCTCCTCCCTCCCTCCTTCTTTCTTCCCTCCTCCCATTCCTTCCTCACTCCCTCACTCCCTCCTTTCCTCCCTCCTTTTCTTCCCTCCCTCCCTTCTTCCCTCCCTCCCTTCTTCCCTCCCTTCCCTTCCCTCCCCCTTTTTTCCTCCCTCCCTCCTCCCCCCCTCCCCTCTTTCTTCCCTCCTCCCTTTTTCCTCCCTCCTTCTTCCCTCCCTTCCCTTCCCTCCCCCTTTTTTCCTCCCTCCCTCCTCCCTCCCTCCCTCCTTTCCTCCCTCCTTTTCTTCCCTCCCTCCCTTTTTTCCTCCCTCCCTTCTTTCCTCCCTTCCCTTCCCTTCCCTTCCCTTCCCCTTCCTTCCTTCCTTCCTTCCTTCCTTCCTTCCTTCCTTCCTTCCTTCCTTCTGTACAGGCCTTAGCTCCCGTCACCAATACGACAAAGTATCCCCTCCCCAGCCCAACAAATTTGTGAACCCCTTTTGCCCATGAACAATAAACCTCCCTGGATTTCAATCCCGACGCGAGAGGATTTAGCTTCCCCGGTCTTTAGCTTCCCCCGTCGAAGTCCCCATCCCCAGCGGGCTGCTCCTCTCGGCAGAAGCAGCAGGAGCCTCCTAAAGTACAGTTCTAAAGTAGGGAATGGTGGAGACTTCGACGGGTGCAAGAGGCCGTCAGCGCGTCTTCCCCCCCCCCCCCATTGCCCGCCTTCTGAAAAACTTTTAAGGAAAAAAGAAAGGAAAAGGGCCTCTGGTGGCTCAACAGACTAATGCAGTCTGTTATTAACAGCAGCTGCTTGCAATTACTGCAGGTTCTAGTCCCACCAGGCCCAAGGTTGACTCAGCCTTCCATCCTTTATAAGGTAGGTAAAATGAGGACCCAGATTGTTGGGGGCAATAAATTGACTTTGTATATAATATACAAATGGATGAAGACTATTGCTTGACATAGTGTAAGCCGCCCTGAGTCTTCGGAGAAGGGCGGGATATAAATGCAAAAACTAAAAAAAAAAGGATAGGCTTACTTTCAGGGAAAGTAAATTATTTTTTAAAAAAAATAATATCTGTTTTCAAAGGGGCTGGGTGGAAATCGTGTCGCGGGCGTATCTCAAGGAAGCTTGGAGAAAGTCCAAAGAAATCACCCCCCCCCAAAAAAAATCCGCGTGGGGAGGGCAGGACTCCCCCTCCACGCTCGGCCGTGTGATTTCATTTCATTTTAAAAAGTCGGAAGAGCGCCGACTCCCGCCCCACTCCCACGCAAAAACAAAAAAAAACCTCCCACGAGCCTGACTAGGTGGCTCAGTGGCTAAGACACTGAGCTTGTCGATCAGTTCGGCGGTTTAGAATCCCTAGTACAGGTCTCCCGCGTGAGGAGTGGACTAGATGACCTCCAAGGCCCCTTTCTAACTCCGTTACATTTACAAATTTACCTAGCCCAGGGGTCAGCAATCTGCGGCTCTGGAGCCGCATGTGGCCCTTTCACCCACTCTGCTGCGGCTGCCTGTCACTCAGAATATGCGCCAATGTGCGAGACACCCGCTGGCACATGATTTATTGAGCTTTTCAACCCCCGGTAGGCCAACCATGGATAAATCCAAGAAAAGAAAAGTTTCAGACGAAAACAGGACGTTTAATTCAACTACATCTGCTAGTTTTGTGGCCGCTCGAGAAATTGTCAGGCAACGGGGAAGGGTTTTGTGGCTCCCGGTGTTTTCTTTTCCGTGGGAAACGGGTCCACATGGCTCTTTTGAGTGTTTAAGGTTGCAGATCCCTGATCTAGCCAGCAAGATTGGCTTGGACTTATTTGGAAGGATTTATAGCCTTTCAAGGCTGGGGTTGTGTGGGGGGGGGGAGGGAGGGTCGGAGAGGTGGCAAGAGCCGGAGGGGACCCCGTTGGAGAAGGGTCCTAGTTCCTCCAGCGACCCAGCCGGTTCCTTCTCCCTCTCCGGCTGGTTCCCGAATTAGTTAGGCCTCCGTGTAACCTTCTTGGCTCGCGGTGTGTAAACTTCCGCCTTGCGGGAATGTCCTCTGGAGCTAAGCCCCCTGGAGACCCAGCCTTAAGAAGGGGGAGGCTGCGCTAATCTCGGATCAAAAGCGGGAAGGTGCGAAAGCGGCTTGGCGTCCCCCTCCTCCCAGGAGCCTTTTAAACCGCCCACCCTACACCCACACCCGCCCCGTCCCCGCTTAGGATAAATCTATCCTGGCGCCGACTGCGCGCTGGATGATTAATTCGCGAGCAAACAAGCGAGCGCGCGGGGGGGGGGAGTGAGGGAGAGAAAGCCGCCGGCTCAACCATATAAGTTAAATATTGGCCAGCGCTTGCAACTCCTCGCTAGCCTTAGCCCGGCCGGCTTGGGGGTGGGGGAAGAAGGGGGGAGATAGGCTTAACGGAGGAGCCTTGGTCTGCATATTTAAAGAAAGGTAGGAGTCGGATGTGTGGGGGTGGGGAGCATGAAAGGAAGGAGGAGAAGCGAGAAGATGAGAGACGGCGATTAGGGGCCTGGAGACTAAAACAATAGAATGGATAGGATAGGATAGGATAGAAAATATAGAAGAGAGTAGAGGAGAGTAGAAGAGAAAAGAAGGAAAGAGAAGAGAAGAGAATATTAGAATGAAGAGTAGAGTAGAGTAGAGTAGAGTAGAATAGAATAGAATAGAATAGAATATTGGAATGAAGAATAGAGTAGAGTAGAGCAGAATAGAAAATATAGAATAGAGTAGAACAGAAGAAAAGATTAGAGAATATTAGAATGAAGAAAAAAAACTTTCTACTATGGACCTCACCCCATTCCTAAGAGGACCATAAGGGGCGTTCATAAGCGCACAAATGTGCCTACCGTTCCTGTCCTATTGTTTTTCTTTTCTTCTTCATATATATATATCTATATCTATATATCTATATCTATATATCTATATATCTATATATCTATATCTATATCTATCTATATATCTATATCTATATCTATATCTATATCTATATCTATCTATATCTATCTATCTATCTATCTATCTATCTATCTATCTATCTATCTATATATATATATATATATATATATATATATATGTTTATATCTCCTAATATTTACTCATATATGTGTTTATATACTATATAATCTTTTTGTATGATGCCTACATATATTGTTGTGACAAAAATAAATAAATAAATAAAATAAATAAAGAATAGAGTAGAGTAGAACAGAACAGAACAGAAAAGAACAGTTGGAAGAGACCTTGGAGGTCTTCTAGTCCAACCCCCTGCTTAGGCAGGAAACCCTACACCACTTCAGACAAATGGTCATCCAACATCTTCTTAAAAACTTCCACTGTTGGAGCATTCATATGAAGAACGGTGGAAGGAATTGGGTATTGCCCAGTCTAAAGAAAAAAAGGACTAGGGGAGGCATGATTTATTTATTTATTTATTTATTTATTTTATTTTATTTTTATACCGCCCTTCTCCCGAATTATTATTTATTATTACAGGCATAATAAAAAACCGGCAATACAATATACAAATTTAAAATACAATTTAAAAAACTTATTTAAATTAGCCCAATGATTAAAATTTACCATACTAAAAACCCCGTTTAAAATTACTAAATTTAAGATTAAAATCCCAATTTTGATAGCAGTGTTCCAATATCTCAGGGGCTGCCCCAAAGAAGAGGGAGTCAAGCTATTCTCCAAAGCACCTGAAGGCAGGACAAGAAACAAGGGATGGAAACTAAGCAAGGAGAGAAGCAACTTAGAACTAAGGTGAAACTTCCTAACAGTGAGGACAATTCATCGGTGACGACTGGTTTGCCTTCCGAAGTTATGGGTGCTCCATCACTTAAAGACTAGACAGCCACCAGTCTGAAATGTTATAGGGTTTCCTGCTTGAGTAGGGGGTTGGACTAGAAGACCTCCAAGGTTCCTTCCAGCTCAACTCTGTCAGTGTCAAGCTAACAAGGTCATTTTACTATTGGCAGATTGATAATTTTTTCTGGGTGATTTGCATGTCTTTGATCTTGTTGTATCCTTGTGGGTTGGAACTGGGGGGGAGGGGAGAAATACAGACTTATGACCACAGCTGAGGCCAAAATGTCTGTTGCCAAGTGAGTTTCACCCTGTTTTACAACCTTTTGACAAACTGTATCTTGACTTTTTACGTACATTGAGAGCATATGCCCCAAACATAAATCCCTTGTGTGTCCAATCACACTTGGCCAATAAAGAATTCTGTCCTGTCCTGTCCTGTCCTGTCCTGTTCTATTTCTTGCCACTGTTGTTAAGTGAAACCCTGCAGTTGTTAAGTTACTACTGCCGTTAAGTGAATCTGGCTTTCCCATTGACTGGTCTGGTCAGAAGGTCACAAAAGGGGATCATGTGACCCGCTCCCCCAGGACACTGCAACCGTCATACATATTAGCCGGTTGCCAAGCGTCTGAATTTTGATCACGTGACCAAGGGGGATGCTGCAGTGATCGTAAGTATGAGAAATGGCCCTAAGTTACTTTTTAAAGTGCCGCTCTAACTTCAAATGGTCACTGTTTGGTTTGGTGTAGTGCCTCAGATAGAAAGTCCCTACAGAGAGTGGTGAGGACAGTGGAGAAGATTATAGGAAGCTCGCTTCCTGTCATTCAGGATACTGAATTATAAGGATACTGCTTATAACTGCTTCGTGCTTAGAGCTTGAAGCATTGTTAGAGACCCCACCAACCCAACCCACCCCTTGGTCTGTTTCTGTTGCTCCCCTCTGGGAGGGGTTTTTGAAATATTTCTAGCAGGACTACCAGATTCTGTAACAGCTTTGCTCCCTATGCCATCCATCTTGTAAACTCGGAAGATTCGTTTCTCTCACTATGTACGTGTGTGTGTATACATCCAAACTAAACTGTTGTTTCACTGTGTCATATAATATATGTGGGTATATGCATATTTATGTATTTGTTTGTGTAGTCATGTCTATGTAGTGTATATTGGAAATGGTGACCCTCTGAGAGCTGTATGCAACGAAATTTCATTTTAATGTATGTCGATTTGTGTACATTCAAAGTGACAGTAAAGTTATGGTGTTCCCAGTTGCAACGTATGGCTGGGAAAGTTGGACCACAGGGAAGGCTGAGCGCCAAAGAATGGAGGCCTTTGAACTCTGGTGCTGGAGAAGACTCCTGTGAGTCCCTTGGACTGCAAGGCGATCCAACCGGTCGGTCCTAGAGGAGATCAACCCTGACTGCTCTTTAGAAGGCCAGATTCTGAAGAGGAAACTCAAAATACTTTGTCCACCTAAGGAGAAGGAAGGAGAAGAGCCTAGTGCTGGGAACGATGGAGGGCAAAAGAAGAAGGGGATGGCAGAGAACGAGGTGGCTGGATGTAGTCACTGAAGCAGTCAGCGTGAGCTTAAATGGACTCCAGAGGATGGTAGAGGACAGGAAGGCCTGGAGGAACGCTGTCCATGGGGTCACGATGGGTCAGACGCGACTTCGCGACTAACAGCAACATGTAGTGTATATTGGAAATGGTGACCCTTCGAGAGCTGCGTGCAACGAAATTTCATTTTAATGTACGCCGATCAGTCTACATTCAAAGTGACAGCAAAGTTATTCTAAGTCTAACCAAACGAACTGTTGTTACGTTGAGGATATTTTAAAACCCAGGAACAAGCGGAGGAGGACATGACAATCCAGAAACGGGCTGCCAAGCAGGTCTAGGGAGGTGTAAGACAGGAGTTTGATTGACCACGGGAGAAACTGCCCCTGACTGACACCTGCAGGAGGTGTGCTCCTGCCGTTTATAAATTCGTGGCCTAAAGATAAAACAAGTGGAACTCCCAACTCCACACTGCTGCGTGGCCAGAGATTAAGGGAGGATGAGTAAGAATCTTACTTCAAGAGGCACCAGGAGAAGACAGGTGAAACCAATATTAACTCCCTGTTAGTTTTTAACTGTTGCCCCACCCTAGATGAATGGATGAATCATTCTCGTCTTTAGCCCAAGGGTTCTTGCAGTCAGAAAATCAAACGAAGTTTGTTATTTTTAACCATTTACGGGTAATCCTTGACTTACGATTACGACGTTTACGCAAGATTGACGTCTACGCTAAACGAGACGGTGGTTAAGTAAGTAAAAAGTGCCCAGTTTTACGGCCTTCCTTGACCCAGTCGTTAAGCAAAACATTCAAGTGAATCATACGGCTACAAGCAGTGGTGGGATTCAGCCGGTTCGCACCACTCCGGGAGAACCGGTTGTTAACTTTCTGAGCAGTTTGGCAAACTGGTTGTTGGAAGAAATCATTAGGGCAGAGAACCGGTTGTTAAATGGCTTGAATCCCATCACTGGCTACAAGTGAATCTGGCTGCCTTCCCCTCCTGGCTTTCCAGTCACAAAAGGGGATCGCGTGACCCCCGAGGCTCTGCAACCGTCGTAAATGCGAGCCGGTTGCCAAGCATTGGATGACGCAGCCTTCGTAAGTGTGGAAAAAAAGGTCATGTGTCGCTTTTCCCTTGGGTGCCGTCGTAACGTCAAATGTTCACTAAACGAACTGTCGTAAGTGGACAGGCAGTCCTCGACTTACGACCGCAACTGAGCCCAATGTTTATGCTGCTAAATGAGAGATTTGCTAAGTGAGGCTTTGCTGCATTTTACGACACTGTTTTTGCCACAGTTGTTAAGTGAACCGCTGCAGTCGTTAAGTTAGTAACACGGTTGTTAAGTGAAGCCGGGTTTCCCCATCGACTTTGCTTGTTAGGCGGTCGCAAAAGGGGATCGCCTGACCCCCCCCCAGACGCTACAACCGTCGTAAACGTGAGTCAGTTGTCAAGCATCCGAATGTAAATCACGCGACCGGCGGGTTGCAATGGTCATAAGTGTGAAAAACAGGTCGTAAGTCACTTTTTTTCAGTGCTGTCGTAACTTCGGTCACTAAGTGAACTGTTGTAAGTCGAGGACTACCTGTAGCCCTGTATGACTCTTGGTGACTTTTATAGGCTAGTACTCTCCATGTTCCCCTGTCAATCACGGCTTCTTTCAATTGTTGTATTGGATTTGATGCTATCAAGCCAGCGTGTTCTTTGCTTGCCCCTTCTTCTTAAACCACAAACTATTCCTAGCATCCCTAAATGTCTATGGAGAGTCTTCATCGTCCGGCACATGGTTGTCCCAAAAGTGCTTTTTCAAAAGACAACTGGGCTTACTTCGTTTTTGCTTGAAGACATTTCACTTCTCATCCAAGAAGCTGCTTCTTCAATTGCAGGATTATTTTTTTCTTCTTCTTCTTCTTCTTCTTCTTCTTCTTCTTCTTCTTCTTCTTCTTCTTCTTCTTCTTCTTCTTCTTCTTCTTCTTCTTCTTCTTCTTCTTCTTCTTCTTCTTCTTCTTCTTCTTCCTCCTCCTCCTCCTCCTCCTCCTCCTCCTCCTCCTCCTCCTCCCACATTCCCTGACAACACTGATGATGTTACCTAGTTGGGTAATGAAATGCCTCCAAAAAAACCAAGCTCAGAAGGCACAAGAAATCCACAGTTCAACCTTAAACAACAACTGCTACTTCTCCTTCTCCTTCTCCTTCTTCTTCTCCTTCTCCTTCTTCTTCTTCTTCCCCTCCTCCTCCTTCTCCTCCTTCCTCCTCCTCCTCCTCCTCCTTTCTTCTTCTTCCTTCTTGTTCTTCTTCCTCCTCCTCCTCCTCCTCCCACATTCCCTTATAACACTGATGATGTTACCTAGTTGGATAATGAAATGCCTCCAAGAAAACCAAGCTCAGAAGGCACAAGAAATCCACAGTTCAACCTTAAACAACAACTGCTACTACTACTACTCCTTCTCCTTCTCCTTCTCCTTCTTCTTCTTCTTCTTCTTCTTCTTCTTCTTCTTCTTCTTCTTCTTCTTCTTCTTCTTCTTCTTCTTCTCCTTCTCCTTCTCCTTCTCCTTCTCCTTCTCCTTCTCCTTCTCCTCCTTCTCCTTCTCCTTCTCCTTCTCCTTCTCCTCCTCCTCCTCCTCCTCCTCCTCCTCCTCCTCCTCCTCTCTCTTCTCTGTTTCTTTCTCCTCTCTCTCTCCAGTGTTTGTCTGCCTGCCTATCTTCCTGCCTCTCTCTCTCTCTCTCTCTCTCTCTCTCTCTCTCTCTCTCTCTCTCTCTCTCTCTATCTATCTATCTATCTATCTATCTATCTATCTATCTATCTATCTATCTATCTATCTATCATCTCCTATGTTCTCTCTCTCCCTGTTCCTCCCTAAATTCCAAAGATCTCACGACAACTTGGGATTTAAAAAAAAAGAAAGAAGGGGAGTGAAAGCAGATGAATGAGCAGAATCCGTTTCCAAATGACAAAGCAGAAGTTCTCAAGATCTATTGCTAGAAAGAAAGATAAATGCATCCGTCTGCTTGTTTACCAGCTCAGGGCTCGTCGGGACTCTCCCTTCAGGCACAGAATGACAAGGATGGATTTCAGCTTTGAAAATATGACAGTAGGCAGCCGAGATGCATTGCTTACTTGCATCTCGGCTTTCCTCTAACAACTATAAACGAACCTGGGAGTGTTTAACTCAGTTTCCCTCCCCTCCCATGTGTGTTGGTGTGATGCCCATAAAGTCATAACCGAATAACAGAGTTGAAAGGGACCTTGAAGGTCTTCTAGCCCAACCCCTCTGCTCAAGCAGGAGACCCTTTACTATTCCGGACAAATGTTTGTCCGATCTCTTCTTGAAAATCTCCATTGATGGAGCACCCACAACTTCTGGAGGCAACTTGTTCCACTGTTTAATTGTTCTCACTGTCAGGAAATTTCTCCTTAGCTCTAGGTTGCTTCACTCCTTGATTAGCTCCCACCTACTACTTCATAATAACAGACTTGGAAGGGACCTGGAGGTCTTCTAGCCAACCCCCTGCTCAAGCATTCCAGACAAAGGGCTGTCTAGTCTTTTCTTGAAAACCTCCTATGTTGGAGCACCCACAATTTCTGGAGGCAAGCCGTTCCACTGGTTAATTGTTCTCATTGTTAGTAAATTTCTCCTTGGCTCTAGGTTGCACCCAAGGGAATTTTTGGCCCTCCTCAGCTGCACACAAAGGTGCAACGCCGCTTTCATCATTATGTTAAATGTAGTTAAAATGCAGGCTTGGGTGCCACCATTATGGGAGAGCCGGCAGGAGCCGTGGAGTGTAGGCGTGTGTCAAAATTGGCAAGAGAGCAGATGGAATGTGGTGATTCAAATTCGGTCCTTCTTGCATATGTATCTCACACACAGCCACGCAAAGGGATGGGGCCTGCTTCAGTCCTGCATTTGGCCTGCCATCTTCTACTACTACTACTACTACTACTACTGCTACTACTACTACTACTATTATTATTATTTACTTTATTCATTAAAAATGATACTTAGTCAACTGAACATTCAAAAATACATCACAAATAGTATTGACTGGTGCTAATGGTTGATATTATTATTATTATTGTTATTATTATTATTATTATTATTATTATCTTTACTCATTAAACATGAAACTCAGTCAACTGAACATTCAAAAAGGCATCACAAATACAATTGACTGGTGCTGATGGTTGATACGGGTTGCTGCCAGCATCCTAGGTATCAACCAAGTACCACCACCACCTCCTCCTCCTCCTCCTCCTCCTCCTCCTCCTCCTCCTCCTCCTCCTCCTCCTCCTCCTCCACCTCCTCCTCCTCCTCCTCCTCCTCCTCCTCCTCCTCCTCCTCCTCCTCCTTCTTCTTCTTCTTCTTCTTCTTCTTCTTCTTCTTCTTCTTCTTCTTCTTCTTCTTCTTCCTCCTATTATTACTATAGAGCACTGCACACCAGAACAACTAGACACAAGAACAGTTTTTCCCCGAAGGCCATCACTCTGCTAAACAAATAATTCCCTCAACACTGTCAGACTATTTACTGAATCTGCACTACTATTAATCGTTTCATAGTTCCCATCACCAATCTCTTTCCACTTATGACTGTATGACTATAACTTGTTGCTGGCAATCCTTATGATTTATATTGATATATTGATCATCAATTGTGTTGTAAATGTTGTACCTTGATGAACGTATCTTTTCTTTTATGTACACTGAGAGCATATGCACCAAGACAAATTCCTTGTGTGTCCAATCACACTTGGCCAATAAAATTCTATTCTATTCTATTCTATTCTATTCTATTCTATTCTATTCTATTCTATTCTATTCTATTCTATTCTATTCTACTACTACTACTACTATTGCTACTACTATTGTCAGAATGGAGCTGGAAGGGACCTTGGATGTCTTCTAGTCCAACCCACTGCTCAAGCAGGAGACCTTGGTTTTGCCATCTCTCACGATGAGGTGGGTTGGTCTTCATCAGGCGAGAGAAGAACGTTTTGTGTTTTGATGGAAGGAAATCAGTCATCTAGGATGTAGAAGCTTATTCTTCCCAGGTTCCCAACCTGCAGCCGCAGAGCTACCTGTGCCCCCCTGGATCTCTTTTCTTTCATCTTCAAAGCCCTTTCTGACTATGACTGCTTGAAGACAGATGGCTAGGGAAGATATTCAGACTGGAAGCCAGCCAAACAAGGAGTCTATCAGAAAACTTCCCATCTTCCTTCACGCGAAATATAGAAGAGAGAATAACAAGAGTTGAGAGGGACCTTGGAGGTCTTCTAGCCCAACCTCCTGCTTAGGCAGGGAACCCTACGCCACTCCAGACAAATGGTTGTCCAATCTCTTCTTAAAAACTTCCAGTGTTGGAGCATTCACAACTTCTGGAGGTAAGTCATTCCACTGATTAATTGTTCTCACTGTCAGGAAATTTCTCCTTAGTTCTAAGTTGCTTCTCTCCTTGATGAGTTTCTACCCGTTGCTTCTTGTCCTGCCTTCTGGTACTTTGGAAAATCTGGTGAAGCTGATTAAACTGTGATATAATGTTCGTAGCTCCATGGGAATTTCAGTTTGAGTTAAAAAAAAAAACCTCTGGTTCAGATCAAGACCTCTTAGAATATTTCGGGACTTGATGTCCCAGTCCTACAGTTGAGCATGATGGAAGCGTCAAACATCTGACAGGCCTCAGTTTATTTGTTTAATCCAGGTGCAACTGGAGCTCTTCAATGTGTTACTCAACTCATCAAATAAGACCCACTCATGTCATCTAAGATCATCTCGGATAAAACACCCTGCTGCCATAATACCTTGCTATGAAAAATCAATGACACCTTGAAGATAAACACTGATTGTATCATTGGCCTTTGTGGGTTGCCATCTACGAAATCAAGCACGTGGATTATCCATCTTTGAGAGTCAACTAACTGTTCTTTATCTACAGCTGTGGTTTTGCTGCAGAAGGAGAAGGAAGCTAGTTACTATCCAGGTTTTCCTTCTGGGCAACCATCTGGAGTAGGTAGCTGCTTAGCTTTCCCCTCATGAAGGGTAATGAGCTGCCACAGAAGACAACTGATAGAAGAGGACATTTGTTAGCTCAGGGTTGAGCTGTGGGGTCCTCTCTGAGCCTGGCTGTTTTCTTGCAGACGTTTCATTACCCAACCAGGTGACATAATCAGTGCTAGTGGCAGAAGGCAATCAATTAGCCCTTGGATTTGGAAAGACCTCTCTGTCCCTCCTTTCATTCACACTTCCATTGATGGTCAGTGTTGTGGTCCGCCAGCAGCCTGCAGAGCTGGCAGCAGAGTCGGATAACGATGAGGCTGAGGAAGAACATGGGCCAGTCCTGGAGGCTGGGGAAGGCCCAGATGAGGGCTCTGCGTCGGAGGCAGAGGTGGGGCCAGGGCCATC
This sequence comes from Ahaetulla prasina, assembly GCF_028640845.1. Classification (NCBI taxonomy): domain Eukaryota; kingdom Metazoa; phylum Chordata; class Lepidosauria; order Squamata; family Colubridae; genus Ahaetulla; species Ahaetulla prasina. The sequence goes on along the minus strand of NC_080553.1, from coordinate 13,013,684 downwards.
TAGGAGTGATGTGTAGACTCCGAAGCCTCCAGAGGCTGACAGTAGTGAGGCAGAGGAACAGGAGGAGCCTGTTCCTAATGCACGCATGAGAAGAGATGCCAGAAGGCAAGAGCAGCTCAAGCAAAGAGGACGAGTCGGGAATAGGACCATGAGATGATTGGCCCCTCCCATAAGGCTTAAAAGACCAGCAACGGCTCTTGGGCTCTTTGTCGGAAAACAACGTTGATAGAATTGCTCCTTGTCTTGCTGCATTTATTTCTTGTCGGCATCCTCTGCTTTTGAACTTTTGCCAAGAAAAGCCTTTGGCAGTTTGCCTAATTAGACCAAGGTTGGTGATAAGACTGACGAGTTGTGTTACAAAGAATTTGTTTTGATTTAGTTTGGATGACGCTGAGAATGGGTTAATTCTCAGCTATTCCAATAAAGTCTGTTTGTTTTTGAACTTTGATTGTGTCTACTACTACCTACTTGGGCCTGGATCACAACACTCAGAGTGATCATACTTTGGAAAATAGCTTGACCCCCTCCTCTCTGTGGCAGCCCCTCAAGTATTGGAAGACTGCTATCATGTCTCCCCTGATCCTTCTCTTCACTAGACTGCTCAGTTCCTGCAACCGTTCATCGTATGTTTCATCCTCCAGTCCCCTCATCATCTTGGTTGCTCTTCTCTGCACTCTTTCTAGAGTCTCAAGATCTTTTTTTATAGTGTGGTGAGCAAAACTGGATGCAATACTCTAGGTTAATTGTTCTAACTGGCAAGAAATTTCTTCTTATTTCCAGGTTGAATCTCTCCTTGTTCAGTTTCCATCCATTCTTCCTTGTCTGGCCTTCAGATGCTTTGGAGAATAGCTCCTCCTCTCTGTGGCAGCCCCTCAAATATTGTAAGACTACTATCCTGTCTCCCCTGGTCCTTCTCTTCCCTAGACTAGCCAGGCCCATTTCCTGTAACTGTTTTCAATATGTTTCATCCTCCAGTCCCTTAATCATTCTGGTTGCCCTTCTCTGCACTCTTTCTAGAGCAGTGGTTCTCAACCTTTATAGTGCTGCGACCCCTTTAATACAATTCCCCACGATGTGGTGACCCCAACCGCAAAATTATTTTCGCAACGATCTCAGTGCACCTCAGCAGCCGAAGAAGGGGGAAAAAAGCGGCAAACTGTTTTTTTGAATTTATCGTGCCTGAAGCCATATTGGCTAGCGATCTGAATTGCTTGCGATTGCCTTGAGGACAGAGGCATTAAAGCAGAGACTTCTCCCCTATTAAGTTTATCGTGCCTGAAGCCAGATTAGACTAGCAATTGGGAGTGATTGCTTGTGGAGTCAACCATTGGAGCACAATGCTTCGACTCCAAGTATACTTCCCATATTTCCGATGGTCTTAGGCGACCCCTGGCAAATCGTCATTCGACCCCCAACGGGGTCGCGACCCACAGGTTGAGAACCGCTGTTCTAGAGTCTCAACATCTTTTTTGTAGTGTGGTGACCAAAACTGGATGCAGTACTCTAGGTGTGGTCTTAACTAAGGCTTTATAGTGGTATTAGTACCTCACTTGATCTTGATTGTATCCCTCTGTTAATGCAATTTAGGATTGCATTGGCTTTTTTGACTGCCACTCCACACTGCTGGCTCATATTTAACTGGTGGTCCACTAAGACTCCAAGATCCGTCTCCATGTCACTGCTATTAAGCCTGGTTTCACCCAGGTCCTGTTCCTAGAAATGAGGCTTTCCCAGATGGCCGATGGTTCTCCTGAAATGTGCGATGAACCCGTTTCCAGATTAGGAGTCAAAATGTCTCACCAATTCTCCAGCTCATATATGACACAGTAATTTATTTGCTTCTGTTCCTTAACATCAACTGAACCACTTTCTTAGCACAAAAGGATTGCATTTCTTAAAGGCACATATTTGAGACCCACGTAGCATTTTTAAGATTCATGAGGCCTAAAATTACTTGGGGTTTGGACCAAACACTGACACTAAATAGGGAACTATTAGAGTAGCGGGGAACCGATCAGCTGTATTTAATCAATTTAATAGAATTTAATGCAAGCTTAGCTCTAAATTCTTTATCCTGGGCCTGGTTACATGTTTGGAACCGAACGCCTGGTAAATTTCTCGAAGGCTTAATGGAGTCCCTAAACTGGAAGCCATAATCGGTTTGTTTAATTTTAGCTCCAGCAGCAATAAGAACTTAGCTACCATTAAAGTAAAACATAGCATAGTGCTGAGTAGCTGTAGTGAATGAGTTTTCCTAATGTAACCATGTTATTCTGCAGTAGCAAGAGCTAAAGAATATTGTGCTGTTCGGTAATCTATGGGTTTCTTGTTTCATCATCTTTGTGGGTCAGAATTCACCTTTTTCAGACCTTGGAAATGGTACGTAAAATGGTCTGACGTATATTGTAGGATTTATTTTTTTTAAAAAAATAATTCTTCCAATTAATCAGCAAAAGATTGGCTGATTCCCCTTCTCCATTTTTCTGAGAGTTGAGTTTTGAAAATAAAAGAAATACTAAGGCTGACTCGCCAAATTGTCCAATAATGGTTAGACCAGGGGTCAGCAACCCGTAGCTCTGGAGCCGCATGTGGCTCTGGAGCTGCATGTGGCTCTTTCACCCCTCTGCTGCGGCTCCCTGTCGCTCGAAATATGTGCCACAACTGCCAATGTGCGACACCCTCCAGCACGTGATTTATTGAGCTTTTCAGCCCCTGGTTAGGCCAACCATGGATAAATCCAAGAAAAGAAAAGTTTCAGAAGAAAACAGAACATTTAATTCAACTACATACGCTAAATTTGTGACCGCTCAAGAAATAGTCAGGCAACGGGAAGGGTTTTGTGGCTCCCGGTGTTTTCTTTTCTGTGGGAAACGGGTCCAAATGGCTCTTTTTGAGTGTTTAAGGTTGCAGGCCCCTGGGTTAGACTTTCCTTCACTAAGTTCCTAGAATGAGTGACACATAAATTTGACACATTAGATAAAATAAATGAATAGAGTAGAGTAGAGTAGAGTAGAGTAGAGTAGAGTAGAGTAGAGTAGAGTGGTGGAGTGGAGTGGAGTGGAGTGGAGTGGAGTGGAGTGGAATGGAATGGAATAGAATAGAATAGAATAGAATAGAATAGAATAGAATAGAATAGAATAGAATAGAATAGAATAGAATAGAATAGAATAGGAGTAGAGTAGACTAGAGTAGAGTAGAACAGAATAGAATAGAATAGAACAGAACAACAGAACAGGAGTAGAGTAGAGCAGAGTAGAGTAGAACAGAATATTGGAATGAAGAATGTAGAGTAGAGTGAGTGAGTAGAGTAGAGTAGAATAGAACAGAATAGAATGAACAGAACAGAATAGAATAGAATAGAACAGAACAGAACAGAACAGAACAACAGAACAGGAGTAGAGTAGAGTAGAGTAGAACAGAATATTGGAATGAAGAATGTAGAGTAGAGTAGAGTAGAGCAGAGTAGAGTGAGTAGAGTAGAGTAGAGTAGAGTAGAGTGGTGGAGTGGAGTGGAGTGGAGTGGAGTGGAGTGGAGTGGAATGGAATGGAATAGAATAGAATAGAATAGAATAGAATAGAATAGAATAGAATAGAATAGAATAGAATAGAATAGAATAGAATAGGAGTAGAGTAGACTAGAGTAGAGTAGAACAGAATAGAATAGAATAGAATAGAACAACAGAATAGGAGTAGAGTAGAGTAGAATAGAATAGAATATTGGAATGAAGAATAGAGAGTAGAGTAGAGTAGAGTAGAGTAGAGTAGAGTAGAGTAGAATAGAATAGAATAGAATAGAATAGAATAGAATAGAATAGAATAGAATAGAATAGAATAGAATAGAACAACAGAATAGGAGTAGAGTAGAGTAGAATAGAATATTGGAATGAAGAATGTAGAGTAGAGTAGAGTAGAGTAGAGTAGAGTAGAGTAGAGTAGAGTAGAGTAGAGTAGAGTAGAGTATAGAGTAGAGTAGAGTAGAGTAGAATAGAATAGAATAGAATAGAATAGAATAGAATAGAACAGAATAGAATAGAATAGAACACAACACAACACAACAACTGAACAAATTTGGGAGGAAGTGATGAGCACTCCCACATGGGATCTTATGAGTCTGCCTGACTTCTGTGAAGTCCTGGAAGTTGATTCAACTCCCCATGGCTCCACAACCACATTAACTCTGTTGTCTTACCAACAACTTGGCAGCCCAACTAACCATCCATTTGGCCTCTTCTCCGAGCTGAAACATGTCTGAATCTTCTCCAAACTTACACGAGGTCTGAATCTTTGGTGTTGCTGATGGGGTGGTGGTGGTGGTGGAGGAGGAGGAGAAGGGGTCTTTGGTGCTCTCTGAACCTGATCGGGTTTTTTTTCTTGCAGACGTTTCCTTACCGAACTGGGTAACCTCATCAGTTTCAAATGAAGGTAAGGGCAAGGAAACTTCCGCAGCTGAGCTCAGAGAGCAACCAAAGGACTTGCAGTTCAACCCTCCGAGCCACAAATCTTCTCTTCTATTCTCTTCATAGCCTTTGATTTTTAATTTTTTTTTTAAATTGGCCCAAATTTGCTTGGTTTTGCCATCTCTCGCGATGAGGTTGGTTGGTCTTCATCAGGAGAGAGAAGAACGTTTTGTGTTTTGATGGAAGGAAATCAGTCATCTAGGAGGCAGAAGCTTATTCTTCCCAGGTTCCCAACCTGCAGCCGCAGAGCTACCTGTGTCCCCCTGGATCTCTTTTCTTTCATCTTCAAAGCCCTTTCTGACTATGTCTGCTTGAAGACAGATGGCTAGGGAAGATATTCCGACTGGAAGCCAGCCAAACAAGGAGTCTATCAGGAAACTTCCCACCTTCCTTCAGGCGAAATATAGAAGAGAGAATAACAAGAGTTGAGAGGGACCTTGGAGGTCTTCTAGCCCAACCCCCTGCTTAGGCAGGGAACCCTACGCCACTCTAGACAAACGGTTGTCCAATTTCTTCTAAAAAACTTCCAGTGTTGGAGCATTCGCAACTTCTGGAGGCGAGTCGTTCCACTGATTAATTGTTTTCACTGTCAAGGAATTTCTCCTTAATTCCAGATTGCTTCTCTCCTTGAATAGTTTCCACCCATTGCTTCTTGTCCTGCCCTCAGGGGCTTTGGAGAATAGCTTGACTCCCTCTTCTTTGGGGCAGCCCCTGAAATATTGGAAGACTGCTATCATGTCTCCCCTAGTCCTTCTTTTCATTAAACTAGACATACCCAGGTTTACTCATAGCAGGGGTGAAATTCTCCCGGTTCGGACCGGATCAGCTGATCCGGTAGTGATGGCGGCTGGTGGTTCAGAGAACCAGTAGCAAAAATCTCTGCCCCCCCACCCACCCATGCCCCGCCAAATGCCCAGTTGCCCGCTTTCCTGCTTGCCGCTTTAAAAAAAATTCTTTTAAAAGTTTTTTTAAAAAAAGGCTCTGACGATCACAGCTGAGCCGCGTGATCATCAGAGCCTTTTTTTTTTACTTTTAAAAACATTTTTAACAACCTATTCGGCCGAATAGGTTGTAAAAAAATGCTTTTAAAAATAATTTTTTAAAAATATTCGGCCTTATTTAATAAGTTTTTTAATTGGTGTTTTATTTTGTATTTATAGGTATGTTTTTATTAGGCTGTAAACCGCCCTGAGTCCCCCGGGAGATAGGGCGGTATAAAAATGTGATTAAATAAATAAATAAATAAATAAATAAATAAATAAATAAATAAATAAATAAATAAATAAAAGATTGTGCACCACAGCTGATCACCCCCCCTCCCCGTGCTGTTCTACTTACCCCATGCCAGAGGTGGGTTTCAGCAGGTTCTGACCAGTTCTGGAGAACCGTTAGCGGAAATTTTGAGTAGCTCGGAGAACCGGGAGTAAAAATTCTGACTGGCCCTGTCCCCCATCTATTCTCTCCCTCCCAAGTCACAGCTGATAGGGAGGAATTGAGGATTTTGCAGTATCCTTCCCCTCCTATTTCTAGCCTTCTCTCTCTCTCTCTCTCTCTCTCTCTCTCTCTCTGTCTCTCCCTTTTATTCTTGGCGTTCTCCTTCGAATGTGGATGAGTATCAATATTAGCTACTCTTTTCTTCTAAAAAAAGGAGAAAATTTTGGCTCATGTGGGCAGGACAACCTTGATTAACATCTGTATCTTCTCTGTAAGAGAAGGTGGATTGTGTATACTACAGTATTCTGACAGCCTCCATGTTGAATCTATTTATCTATCTATCTATCTCTTTTTTCCTCTTCCTTTCCTTTCCTTTCTCTTCCTTGCTTTTCCTTCCCCTTTTCTCTTTTCTTCCTTCTTTCCTTTCCTTTCCTTCCCTTCCCTTCCCTTTTTCCTTTCCTTTCTTTTCCTTCCCCTTTTCTCTTTTCTCCCTTCTTTCCTTTCTTTTCCTTTCCTTTCCTTTCCTTTCCTTTCCTTTCCTTTCCTTTCCTTCCTTCCTTCCTTCCTTCTTCCTCCTTTCCTTCCTTCCTTCCTTCCTTTCCTTTCTTTTCCTTCCCCTTTTCTCTTTTCTCCCTTCTTTCCTTTCTTTTCCTTTCCTTTCCTTTCCTTTCCTTTCCTTTCCTTTCCTTTCCTTTCCTTTCCTTTCCTTTCCTTTCCCTTCCCTTCCCTTCCTTCTTCCTCCTTTCCTTTCCTTCCCTTCCCTTTCCTTTCCTTTCCTTCCCTTCCCTTCCTTCTTCCTCCTTTCCTTCCTTCCTTCCTTCCTTCCTTCCTTCCTTCCTTCCTTCCTTCCCTTCCTTTCTCTTTCCTTTTCTTTTCCCCAGAAAAAAAAAAGGGGGGGAATTCCCCTGGGTTTACTTTGCTTAATTAATTCTTCATTTGGCTTCCTCTCCGCCCCCCCCTCCTCACAACCCTACAATTTTGTAAACATCTTTAAAACGTGTAGCTGTTTTTTAAAGCACTCTTCTGCTTTTTCAGATCTAAGATTTACGGTTCAGATTTATGGAGAAGGTCTGGCGCAGGGCAGATAAAACTCAGAATGCAAAAGCTGATTTTAATTAAGCATTGAACTACCAGAGTTAGAAACTCGGCAGAGTCTCATTTCTAAACATTTCTATCTAATCTAAAGATTAAAAGCGCCGGGGCCCCCAATGACTGAACCACAGTCTCTCTCCTCTCTCCTCTCTCCTCACTCCTCTGTTTTCTCTCTCTTTCTTCTCTCTCACTTTCTTTTCTTTCTCTTTCTTCTCCCTCTCTCTCTTTTTCTCCTCTCCTTTCCTCTTTTTCTTTTCTTTCTTCTCTTTTCTCCTTCTTTCCTTTCTTTCCTTTCCTTTCCTTTCCTTTCCTTTCCTTTCCTTCCTTCCTTCCTTCCTTCCTTCCTTCCTTCCTTCCTTCCTTCTTCCTCTTACGTTTAATCTTCCTTTCTTTCTTCCTTCTTTCCTTCCTTCCTTCCTTCATTTTTCCTCTTTCTTTCTTTCTTTCCTTCCTTCCTTCCTTCCTTCCTTCCTTCCTTCCTTCCTTCCTTCCTTCCTTCCTTCCTTCCGTCCTTCCTTCCTTCCTTCCTTTCCTTTCCTTTCTTTTCCTTCCTTCTCTTTTCTCCTTCTTTCCTTTCCTTTCCTTTCCTTTCCTTTCCTTTCCTTTCCTTTCCTTTCCTTCCTTCCTTCCTTCCTTCCTTCCTTCCTTCCTTCCTTTCTTTCTTTCTTTCTTTCTTTCTCCCTTCCGTCCTTCCTTCCTTCCTTCCTTCCTTCCTTCCTTCCTTCCTTCCTTCCTTTCTCTTTCCTTTTCTTTTCCCAGAAAAAAAAATTCTGGTTTACTTTGCTTAATTAATTCTTCATTTGGCTTCCTCTCCGCCCCTCCTCACAACCCTACAATTTTGTAAACATCTTTAAAACGTGTAGCTGTTTTTTAAAGCACTCTTCTGCTTTTTCAGATCTAAGATTTACGGTTCAGATTTATGGAGAAGGTCTGGCGCAGGGCAGATAAAACTCAGAATGCAAAAGCTGATTTTAATTAAGCATTGAACTACCAGAGTTAGAAACTCGGCAGAGTCTCATTTCTAAACATTTCTATCTAATCTAAAGATTAAAAGCGCCGGGGCCCCCAATGACTGAACCACAGTCTCTCTCCTCTCTCCTCTCTCCTCACTCCTCTGTTTTCTCTCTCTTTCTTCTCTCTCACTTTCTTTTCTTTCTCTTTCTTCTCCCTCTCTCTTTTTCTCCTCTCCTTTCCTCTTTTTCTTTTCTTTCTTCTCTTTCTTCTCTCTCTCCCTGATTTTTTCTCTCTCTCTCTTCTCATTCCTCTCTCCTCTCTTTTCTCTCTCTCTCTCTCTTCTTTCTCTCTTCTCTCTCTCTCTTTTCTCCTCTCCTCTTTTCCTTTCTTTTCTTCTTTCTTCTCTCTTTTCCCCACGTTCTTCTCCCTCACTTTCTTCTCTCTCTCTTCTCACTCCTCTCTTTCTTCTTTCTATCTCTCACTTTCTTTCTTTTCTTCTCTCTCTTTATTTTCTCTCCTCTTTTCTTTTCTTCCTTCTCTCTTTCTTCTCTCTCTCCCTGGCTTTATTCTCCCTCCCCCTCACTTTCTTCTCTCTTTTCTTACTCCTCTCTCCTCTCTTCCCTCTTTTTTTCTCTCTCTTTCTTCTCTCTCTCTTTTTCCCCCTCTCCTCTTTCTTTCTTCTCTTTCTTCTCTCTCTCTTTCTCTCTTTCTCTCTCTCTCTCTCTCTCTCTCTCACACACACACACACAAAGAGTAAACTCTCAAGGGAATATTTTTTTAAGGAAAAGAGGAATATATTCCTCAGCTTTGCCAAATCAGCTCTTCTGGAGACTTTTGTCTGTAGTCCCCACGCCTCAAGTTTCTGTTCCTGTTTGTTTTGTATAAGCTTCCTATAAAAGAACTAATCGGAATATTAATTTTTTAACTGGGTTCTGTTTAGTTATTGAGTAAGCTATTTACAAGACGCTTATTTCAACAAGCCGGGTAACGCAGGAGAAGAGAAACTTCGACTTTTAAAAATAATACTAACACCAGTAAATAAATATTTTTTTTTAAAAAGGATCGCGTTTTTTGCGTTCCCAAACCAGGGTTCCCAAACCGGCACTCAGGGAGGGAGGGGGAAGCTGGGGCCCATGGTTTTTAGTGTCTCAGCGTTGGGAACGATGAACTCTGTAGTCTGGGGGAGTCGAGTTCAGAGTTGGCATCGATGAGAAAGGCTCCAGCTCTTGGCGTTTAGTGTTGCTTTGAAGGAATAAAAGTCTCAAAACAAGATTTTAAGATGTAGGTGAGCTCAGTGGGTTGGTGGTTTAATTCTAAATTCGCTTTGCCAGGCGTTTAAAGAAGTACACATTCCAGAGAAAATAAAAGTAAAGTTTGGGTAGAAAGTGTTTCTCTTTCTCTGTCTCTCTCTCTCTGTCTTCCTCTCTCATTCTTTCTCTCTCTTCTCTCTCTCTCTTTTCTCCTCTCCTCTTTTCCTTTCTTTTCTTCTTTCTTCTCTCTTTTCCCCACGTTCTTCTCCCTCACTTTCTTCTCTCTCTCTTCTCACTCCTCTCTTTCTTCTTTCTATCTCTCACTTTCTTTTCTTTTCTTTCTCTCTCTTTATTTTCTCTCTCCTTTTCTTTTCTTCCTTCTCTCTTTCTTCTCTCTCCTGGCTTTCTTCTCTCTCCTCACTCCTCTGTTTTCTCTCTTTCTTCTCTCTCACTTTCTTTTCTTTCTCTTTCTTCTCCTCTCTCCTCTCTTCCCTCTTTTTCTCTCTTTCTTCTCTCTCTTTTCTCCTCTCCTCTTTTCTTTTCTTCTTCTCTCTCTTCTCTCTTCTCTCTCTCTCTCTCTCTCTCACACACACACACACAAAGAGTAAACTCTCAAGGGAATATTTTTTTAAGGAAAAGAGGAATATATTCCTCAGCTTTGCCAAATCAGCTCTTCTGGAGACTTTTGTCTGTAGTCCCCACGCCTCAAGTTTCTGTTCCTGTTTGTTTTGTATAAGCTTCCTATAAAAGAACTAATCGGAATATTAATTTTTTAACTGGGTTCTGTTTAGTTATTGAGTAAGCTATTTACAAGACGCTTATTTCAACAAGCCGGGTAACGCAGGAGAAGAGAAACTTCGACTTTTAAAAATAATACTAACACCAGTAAATAAATATTTTTTTTTAAAAAGGATCGCGTTTTTTGCGTTCCCAAACCAGGGTTCCCAAACCGGCACTCAGGGAGGGAGGGGGAAGCTGGGGCCCATGGTTTTTAGTGTCTCAGCGTTGGGAACGATGAACTCTGTAGTCTGGGGGAGTCGAGTTCAGAGTTGGCATCGATGAGAAAGGCTCCAGCTCTTGGCGTTTAGTGTTGCTTTGAAGGAATAAAAGTCTCAAAACAAGATTTTAAGATGTAGGTGAGCTCAGTGGGTTGGTGGTTTAATTCTAAATTCGCTTTGCCAGGCGTTTAAAGAAGTACACATTCCAGAGAAAATAAAAGTAAAGTTTGGGTAGAAAGTGTTTCTCTTTCTCTGTCTCTCTCTCTCTGTCTTCCTCTCTCATTCTTTCTCTCTCCCCCCTTCATTCTCTTTCTCTCTCTCTCCCTTTTTCATTTTCTCGTCTTGTGTCTGCCTTTCTCATCCTCTTTCTCTCTCCCCTCTTTCATTCTTTCTCTCTCTTCCTGTTTCATTTCTTTCTCAACCCCTCTTTCATTCTTTTTCTCTCTCTCCCCCTCTTTCATTCTCTCTCTCTCTCTCTCTCTCTCCTTTCATTCCCCCCTCTCTCCTCTCGCTTCCTGTTTCATTATCTTTCTCTCTCACTCTGCACTTTCATTCCCCCACTCTCGATCTACTTCTACTTTAGGTCCCCTAAAAGATTTACCTCTCCCGAACAAAAGGATTTCCAATGCAAAAAGGCGCGATCCCAACCAGAATCCTCTTTCCCCTTTCATCTTCGGGAAGAAATTTCCGGAAATCTAGGGGGGAACCTTGGACGGCCTGCTGTCGGCAACCCCCCCACCCCCGACCCTCTTTTATGGGGCCTGGTGGGGGCTGCTGGTCTCAAGAGGTTTTGCTTCTGCAACTCTTGGCTGAAGCTGGACCGTCTTTTCTTTTCTTTTCTTTTCTTTTCTTTTCTTTTCTTTTCTTTTCTTTTCTTTTCTTTTCTTTCCTCTCCTCTCCTCTCCTCTCCTCTCCTCTCCTCTCCTCTCCTTTCCTTTCCTTTTCGAATCAAGTTTTATTGTTTTTTTTCCTTTCACACACCCCATATATATATATGTATGTATGTATGTATGTATGTATGTATGTATGTATGTATGTATGTATGTATGTATGCTTTTTTAACTTTCATACCGATTTGCTCTTCATCTGATACATTTAAACGGGGTTGTTGCCTTTCTTCCATTTCCTCTTTTTTTATTTTACAGCAATCCCCCTTTTCCCTCTCTTCTCTTTCCCCTTCTTCCCTTCTTTTATCCTTCCTACTTTCTTCAGTCCTCCTCTCCTCCTCCTTCTCTACTTCCCCTTCCTTTCTCCTCCTCCTCCTTTCTTCCTCCCTATCTAACCACCTCTCCTACTCTTATTTCCTTTCCCTTTCTTTCTCTCCTTTTCCCTTTCTTCTATTCCTCTCTCTCCTTCCTCTCTTCTCTCTCCCTTCCTTCTTTCCATCTCCCTACTCCGTCTTCCCGCTTTTTCAAAGCCAGAGGCGTTTTGTTTGGGATGAACCAAGCGCGCGCCCCGGACGGCCTTTCTCCCGGGAGGGTAAGGCAGGAAAGGGGGGAGTTAATGAACGTCTGGAAGGCGGCGGGGGCGGCGCCCTCGCCCTTGGCTGGAACCTCGCCCGGCCTGCCTGAGGGGCTCAGTCGGCTTCCACCCACCCAATCCCCGGCCGAAGTCACGGAGGGCGCGGGGCTCGGCGGCAACTAGCCCCTTGGGGATCCGGGGGAGGCGGTCGGGAGACAAAAGCGCCGGCCGGGCGAGAGGTTCCGGGGATGATGGGGCTACTGATCCCGAAGCCTCTACGCCTGCTTTCTCGGCGGTGGAAGCGGCGCTCAAGTCAAGGGGCGTGGGGTGGGGTGGGGGGCGGTTGGTTCTCTCAATGGGGCGAGCGGGACTGGCTGCTCACTTTTCAATTTGCTGTCAGGGTTGGCTTGTAGCTTTACAAGGCTCCTGTTGCGTTTTTCTGAACGGTCTTCGAATCTGGGGTTTCTTTGATATAGTGGAGTGGACGGAAGTATATATTTTTCTTCCTTTTTCCTCTATTTCTTTTCTTTTCCTTTCCTTCTTCCTTTCCTTTCCCTTCTCTATTTCCCTTCCTTTCCCTTCCCTTCCCTTCCTTTCCTTTCCCTTCCCTTCCCTTCCCTTCCTTTCCTACAACTCTCTCCCTCCCTCCTTCCCTCCCTCCTTTTCCTTTCCTTCCTTCCTCCCTCCCTCCCTCCCTCCCTCCCCCTTTCCTTCCCTTCCCTTCCCTTCTTCCTCCTTTCCTTTCTTTTCCTTTTCTTTCCTTCTCTTCCCTTCCCTTCCCTTCCGTTCCCCTTCCCCTTCCCCTTCCCCTTCCCTTCCCTTCCCTTCCCTTCCTCCACACTTCTTCTCACATCCAGTGCCCAGGACACTTATACAATATCCATACCTCTTCATAGAAACATCTGTTGTGTATATCTAGGGCCATAGATGAAAGTATTTTTTTCCAAAACTCATCAGCTGTGCATAGCTGTCTGTACTGATGTGCAAATTGGAAAGATGTTTTATGGGCACACTTTATTCATGGGTCTGAGTTTGCACGTTCTGTGTAAGGTTGGGAAGAACCTTTTTCCGCCACTCATCGGGTTCAAATCCTTTGGAGACAAAAAAACTGCAAATCCTTTTCGGAATTTGATTGTAACTATATGCCAACATTTCAGCAATGAAAGAACCTGGGTTTGTTTCTATGTTTCCTCTCCTCTCTTTTATCCTTCCCTTTTTCTTCTGAGGACAAAGGAAAGAAAAGGGGGGAGGGGGGAAATAAAGGAAAGGAGGAAGGGACTTAAGTACTCTTTTCATCCTCAATCCCTTCAAACAATGGCAGCACAAATACTTTTGGAAGGCACTTTGCCCACCGGTGGAAAACGTCTCCGAAGTTTAGTTTAGTTCAGTTCGAGTTTAGTTCATTCGAGTTTAGTTCATTCCTCTCCCCCTCTCCATCTTACCTAAATACTTCACAGCGAAAACGAAAATTTAAAAATCCCTTCGTTTATTTATTTTATTTTCTGTCAAAAAACAGGCCCTACCTGAATTTTTTTTAAAAAAAAGACCTTTTTTGGTTTTTGTGCTCAGTCCTTGCTGAATTACCCCCCCACACACAAATTGATGCTACCTGGGGCTGCATCTTCCTGCCTGGATATTTTACTTTATTTTTTTCATCAAGCTAACTTAATCATTTTTCCATTTTTTGACCTTCTTCTTCTTCTTCTTCTTCTTCTTCTTCTTCTTCTTCTTCTTCTTCTTCTTCTTCTTCTTCTTCTTCTTCTTCTCCTCCTCCTCCTCCTCCTCCTCCTCCTCCTCCTCCTCCTCCTCCTCCTCCTCCTCCTCCTCCTCCTCCTCCTCCTCCTCCTCCTCCACTTTCTTCAACATGAGAAGAATTCTCCTTTCCGCTTTTTGTTCTCTAGTATAACACCTTCTTCTTCTTCTTCTTCTTCTTCTTCTTCTTCTTCTTCTTCTTCTTCTTCTTCTTCTTCTTCTTCTTCTTCTTCTTCTTCTTCTCCTCCTCCTCCTCCTCCTCCTCCTCCTCCTCCTCCTCCTCCTCCTCCTCCTCCTCCTCCTCCTCCACTTTCTTCAACATGAGAAGAATTCTCCTTTCCGCTTTCTGTTCTCTATTATAACACCTTCTTCTTCTTCTTCTTCTTCTTCTTCTTCTTCTTCTTCTTCCTCCTCCTCTTTCTTCTCTCCTCCTCCTCCTCCTCCTCCTCCTCCTCCTCCTCCTCCTCCTCCTCCTCCTCCTCCTCCTCCTCCTCCACTTTCTTCAACATGAGAAGAATTCTCCTTTCCGCTTTCTGTTCTCTAGTATAACACCTTCTTCTTCTTCTTCTTCTTCTTCTTCTTCTTCTTCTTCTTCTTCTTCTTCTTCTTCTTCTTCTTCTTCTTCTTCTTCTTCTTCCTCCTCCTCCTCCTCCTCCTCCTCCTCCTCCTCCTCCTCCTCCTCCCCTCCTCCTCCTCTTTCTTCAAGATGAGAAGAATTCTCCTTTCCGCTTTCTGTTCTCGATTATAACACCTTCTTCTTCTTCTTCTTCTTCTTCTTCTTCTTCTTCTTCTTCTTCTTCTTCTTCTTCTTCTTCTTCTTCTTCTTCTTCTTCTTCTTCTTCTCCTCCTCCTCCTCCTCCTCCTCCTCCTCCTCCTCCTCCTCCTCCTCCTCTTTCTTCAATATGAGAAGAATTCTCCTTTCCGCTTTTTGTTCTCTATTATAACACCTCCTCCTCCTCCTCCTCCTCCTCCCCTCCTCCTCCTCTTTCTTCAAGATGAGAAGAATTCTCCTTTCCGCTTTCTGTTCTCTATTATAACACCTTCTTCTTCTTCTTCTTCTTCTTCTTCTTCTTCTTCTTCTTCTTCTTCTCCTCCTCCTCCTCCTCCTCCTCCTCCTCCTCCTCCTCCTCCTCCTCCTCCTCCTCCTCCTCCTCCTCCTCCTCCTCCTCCTCCTGGTGGGGCGGGAAGCAGTAATAATCTGACGAACCCTAATAACAATGGAGCCTTGTTTCTGTTTTAGTCCGTTCTGGAAAGCGAGGGTTGAGAATTAGAAGCTTTTCCTCCCATTTACGGCGTTTTAAATGTTCCTTCATTTCCATTTCGGCTTAAAATAGAAAAACTCGGACGCTATGTGCGGCGAGCCAAAAACATTGTGAAGGACCTCCCCGCCCCTCGCCCAACTGGTGAGTATGTGTGTGTGTGAGAGGGGTGGTGGTGTTAAACCACCCGATTCCACCGTCCCTTTATCAAACCATTAAACCGGCTATCGGAATTAGGTATGGGAAAAGCTTCACGGTAGCCAGATTGGAGATTTCCTTCGGAAATACGCGTGCAGTATTCGCCAAAATTGTGGAAATTCCTTTTGGGAAAAGTGTATTTTCTATTTTCTAAAACTAGCTAATAACACCCCCTCCCCCCACTTTTTTTGGGGAGTAGTACCATAACTTTATATATCCGTGGAAAGATGCTTTAATCAAGATTGTAATGTCAGAACTTTTACGAAGGATTTGCTATTAGAACAGCCGTTACGGTATAAAGAAGAAAAGTGAAACACGTAGAAAAAATAAAACCGAGATATACAAAAAAATGATCACCATAGGGGAAAAAAAAGTATCGCCCTGTCAGTTAATACTTAGTTGGGGGTAACCTTTAGCATGAATGGCGGCCTTACAGCGTCTTCCCATGGAGTGAACCAAGTCTTGTGAGTTCTGCAGCTGTTATCATGTGAAACCAAGATTGATTCAATGGTGGCTTCTATGAACTGGGTTTTATTGCTGGGTCGCTTCTGACTAACAAGTTTCTTTAATCGGCTCCATAGATTTTCCATTGGTTGAAGGTCTGGGCTATTCCCAGGCCATTCCAGCAGTGAAATAGGATGATCTTGAAACTCGTGGGGTGGTGGTGGTGTTATTAGCCATCAAACCTGAAAAATACACTTTCCCCAAAAGGTTTCCACAATTTTGGCCACTACTGTACACACAAGCGTATTTATATTGTGTGTTTTGTGTGTGTGTGTGTGTAGTGTAGTGTACCCCGTGCCCATATTCAGGAAAGGCTGTTGGGATATTTTATTAAACCCAGATGGATTTACAAGCCTGACCATAAGGAAGGCATTTGCAATCACACCGCGCGGAGGAACCGAAATACCGAGTCTTCGGCCTCTCTCTCTCTCTCTCTCTCTCTCTCTCTCTGCAGCGCAGGTGTGTGTTATTTGCTTCAGGAAACGTGGCCACTCGGGCGCCTTCCGCCTCGTTTCCTCCGTGCATCCCACCCCACCCCCCCTCTTCCAAGTGGGCAAAACAACTCCCGATTCTCACGTGTCTGTGTTAAACGAGGCCCCCACAATGGTTTGAACCCGTGGCGGCTGCAAGGGAGGCCCCGGCAGTTGTCGGGGACTGGTCCTCCCACATCCCGCGTTGGGTCTTCTCCTGGGGGATGGCGGGGTGGGAATATCTCAGGGGGATCCCGCCATTTGGATCCTATTTAGAGAGCTCTAATCGAGCCAGTTTCGGGATTCGGTGCACGTCAGAAGGCCGAGAGCTTTAGAGAGCGGCCAAAATTTAAGGAGATGGCGGGAATTGAAGCTTGATTTGAACTTGGAGCTTCGGGGTCCAGGCTGGGTGGGTGGGTGGGCGGCCGACAGCATGGCGCGAAGCAACACACCTCCCAGGGAACACCCGCTTTTAATCATTCAGACGTTCAGCCGCCAAGCTGGGAGACTCCCGTGTTCACACCCAAAGGAGTCTCTCGGGGGCGGGGCGGGGGGGGGACTTGGAAGGGCTGGATCTGTAAGGCTAGGTTTGTCCTTCGCTTTTCTGGAGCGGTAGCCCCCCTCCAAAAAAATAAAGAACCCCGAACATTTTAGGGCGAGAGGATCCTATAACACGAGACGTAGCAACTCGCGTCTGACGAGGGCCAGCTAAGTTCCTAAGAGGTTTTCTTTGACCGCAGGGAAACTCAACGTCCGGCTGACGTTTCATGGGGGGGACGCTTCTGTGCCTTTATTTGGGGGGAAAGGATGTTGGGGGGCAGGGGCAGGAAGGAAGGGCAAGAACAAGTTGAAAGGGGGGGGGAGAATGGCACAGTCCGGCAGGGGCTGGAGAGGAGGAGGGGGAGGGAGGGACAGCGTTGGCCCAAATTGCTAACTTTGGTTGGGTGGGTGCGGGGGTCCAACTTGGCTGGTTGTGGCTTCGCGGCAGGGGACCTCCCATTGACTTAAAGGACTTCCCGCGGTGGTGCGTTTCCAAGAAAACGGCTTTAGATAAAATAAAATAAAATAAAATCGGGGTGAAGCGTGAAGGCCGCTGGAGTTTGCTTTGTGGGTTGTGTGAACGCTGGTAGAATTTCTCAGAGGCTTCCTCTACCCGGCCCTGAAGTGGATGGGTGGGGTTGGGAGACTAAAACCAGAATATTGCCGGGTGGGGGTCGAAGGAATGGTTCAAACGGGCCCGTGTGGAAGCTGTGCGTGTTCAGAAGAATAAAGAGCGCCTGTGTTATAAAAGGAGGCTCGGTTGGGATCACGGGGGGGGGGGGGGGGGCACTACCTTTCTATTGGCTTCGAAACCTGCGGTGCCACCTTGAAGCCGTTTTACCCTGGCTTCCGTCTGCAGATCTGCTGCGGATAAGGAAAGCTTCGCTCACAAAAACAAGCGGCGGTGCTCCCTCCCTCCCTCCCTCTCTTTCTTCTCTCCCTCCCTCTGTCTTCTCCTTTCTCCTCTTTCTTTTTCTTCTCTTTCTCCCTCACTTTCTTCTCTTTCTTTCTTTTCTCTCTCTCTCTCTCCTTTTTCTTCTCTTTCTCTCTCTCCTCTCTTTCTTTCTTTTCTCCTTTCTTCTCTTTCTTTCTTTTTCTTCTCTTTCTCCCTCACTTTCTTCTCTCTCTTTTCTCTTCTTTCTTTTTCTTGTTTTCTCGCTCTCTTTCTTCTCTCTTCCCCTCACTTTCTCTCTCCCTCTCCCTCTCCCTCTTCCCCCTCTCTTTCTTCTTCTCTCTCTCTCTTCTCCTTTCTTCCCTTTCTCTCTTTCTCTTTCTTCTTTTCTCCCTCACTTTCTTCTCTCTTTCTTCTCTCTCTCTCTTCTCTTTTCTCCTTTCTTTCTTTTTCTTCTCTTTCTCCCTCTCTTTCTTCTCTCTCTCTCTCTCTCTCCTCTCTCTCTCTCCTCTCTCTCTTTTCTCCTTTCTTCTCTTTCTTTCTTTATCTTCTCTCTCTCTTCTTCTTCTTCTGTCCGCCCCCCACCCACTGTAATTTGTTTGGCAGAGTTTTTTTCAATCCCCCTCCCCGTGATCTCAATATTGTCCTTTCTCTTTTACACGGCGTGAGTTGAGGACATTCGCCCCCCCCACTTTCATCCACGCTGTCCTGAGATTCTGGCTAAGCTCTCTCTCGCCCCCTCCCCTCCCCGCACCTCTCCCCAATCCCTCGCTGGCTAAGGGGAACGTTCTGTTGGGGAACTTGGCTTGAGAAAGTGTATGGTAGCAAGGATTCAGGGGATTTTAGGATTTGGCTGAAGGGGGAAATCCGGCGGCTTGGAGAGTGGGCAGCGTCTGCTAATCATAACTGTAAACTCCCCACCCCCCAAAATAGGAAAACTAAATCTCCCCTTAGTTTTCCTTTGAAGAAAAAAAAAAAACCTTCCCCACACTTAAACGTTTAGCTGAAATTCAGATCGTTTGGGGGTCGCCGAAACTGGCATAGGACACAACTGTTAAACGACCCGGGCTAGAAAAGGTTTTGGCCTGCTAGAAGTGGCCAAAATTTAATCTCAAAATTTACTCCATTTAGTTCAAATACCAGCTTCTGAATAAAAACCGCTGCGAGAAAATATTCCAGGCAGTAAATTGGATTGTTCTTGTTTTGCCCAGAAAGTATTTAAGAAAAATTCCTAGATCACAGGCTTCAAGTTGGCTTCCAAACTTTATAGAGGGATGTATATTTATTAGGCTGACGAAGGAAGGAGTGGGGGAGGAGAGGGAGAGGGAAAGGGGGAAGGAAGGAAAATGAAGGAAGGAGGGGGAGACGCAGAGGGGAAGGAGGGAGGAAGGTTAAAGAGAGAAGAGAGAAAGGAAAGAAAGAGAAAAAGGTAAAGAAGGGGAAGAAAGAAAGAAAGAAAGAGAGAGGGGGAAGAAAGAAAGAAAAATGAGAAGAGAAGAAAGAAGAGAAAAGAAAAGAAAAGAAAGAAGAAAGAAAAGAGAAGAGAAAAAGAAAGGGAGAAGGACAAGAAATTTTTCTTGCTTAACTTGCTTGAAAGGAAGAATAATAAACATCTCAAAGGACAAATCCCACTCAGGTTTCGGACACTCCGAAATGACCTTATTTTTCTCTCGCCGCGCGAACATTTTCACGCGGCTTTGGAAGTCAAAAGCCGCGTCCAGATCCCCGACGCGCTCAGGAGCGCCCGTCCTTTGCCGGGTCTCTTCGCCGCTCCATTTCCTCGGGAAGGAAGGGGGCTAAACGGAGGAAAAGACCACAGCTTCATTCCGGCCGAACAGTCGGGCCCTTCGGGGCTCCATGAGGGCGGAGGTATAAAAACGGGGGGACCCCCATGTACCCTCCCCGGTTGGTCTATCCCGGTCCCCTTCCCCGCGCTTCTCTTTTGGGGAGGCTGAAGGCGTCCATCGGATTGGTCAGCTAGAAAATCCATTTCCGTCCCCAATGATCCATTTATAAGGTCGCGAATGATAAAAGGTCATGATTCCTTCCTTCCTTCCTTCCTTCCTTCCTTCCTTCCTTCCTTCCTTCCTTCCTTCTTTTTTTTACACTTTAAATGTACGGACTCGCTCCCTTCGCTCTGTTCTGCAAGCGAGATGGGAGATGGAAGGGGTTTCACTCCGGATCGGGATTCAAAGCTAGACCGTTTCAACCTTCCTCACCTCCAGATTAAATTCAATGCTGAACAAACGGGGGTCCCTGTGGGCCCCCCCACTCCTCTCTGTGTTGCAGAACACGCGAACTCCTCGTTTAGGAGTTGCCCCGAAATCCGAATTCAGACTGAAGCCGGTGACCACGGGAACAGTAACTGCTGCTTTAATATATTTCTCTTTTCTTCCTCTTTAATATTACGGATCAGGCTGTCTGCCTTGTGGACAATTTCTATTCCTTCCTTCCTTCCTTCCTTCCTTCCTTCCTTCCTTCCTTCCTTCCTTCCTTCCTTCCTTCCTTCCTTCCTTCCTTCCTTCCCTCCCTCCCTCCCTCCCTCCCTCCCTCTTTTTCTTCTTTTCCCTTTTCCTTTTCTTTTCTTTTCTTTTCCTTTCTCTTTCTTCCTCTTTAATATTACGGATCAGGCTGTCTGCCTTGTGGACAATTTCTATTCCTTCCTTCCTTCCTTCCTTCCTTTCCTTCCTTCCTTCCTTCCTCCCTCCCTCCCTCCCTCCCCGCACCTCTCCCCAATCCCTCGCTGGCTAAGGGGAACGTTCTGTTGGGGAACTTGGCTTGAGAAAGTGTATGGTAGCAAGGATTCAGGGGATTTTAGGATTTGGCTGAAGGGGGAAATCCGGCGGCTTGGGGAGTGGGCAGCGTCTGCTAATCATAACTGTAAACTCCCCACCCCCCAAAATAGGAAAACTAAATCTCCCCTTAGTTTTCCTTTGAAGAAAAAAAAAAAACCTTCCCCACACTTAAACGTTTAGCTGAAATTCAGATCGTTTGGGGGTCGCCGAAACTGGCATAGGACACAACTGTTAAACGACCGGCTAGAAAAGGTTTTGGCCTGCTAGAAGTGGCCAAATTTAATCTCAAAATTTACTCCATTTAGTTCAAATACCAGCTTCTGAATAAAACCGCTGCGAGAAAATATTCCAGGCAGTAAATTGATTGTTCTTGTTTTGCCCAGAAAGTATTTAAGAAAAATTCCTAGATCACAGGCTCAAGTTGGCTTCCAAACTTTATAGAGGGATGTATATTTATTAGGCTGACGAAGGAAGGAAGGAAGGAAGGAAGGAAGGAAGGAAGGAAGGAAGGAAGGAAGGAAGGAAGGAAGGAAGGAAGGAAGGAAGGAAGGAAGGAAGGAAGGAAGAGAAAGAAAGAAAGAAAGAAAGAAAGAAAGAAAGAAAGAAAGAAAGAAAGAAAGAAAGAAAGAAAGAAAGAAAGAAAGAAAGAAAGAAAGAAAGAAAGAAAGAAAGAAAGAAAGAAAGAAAGAAAGAAAGAAAGAAAGAAAGAAAGAAAGGGAGAAGGACAAGAAATTTTTCTTGCTTAACTTGCTTGAAAGGAAGAATAATAAACATCTCAAAGGACAAATCCCACTCAGGTTTCGGACACTCCGAAATGACCTTATTTTTCTCTCGCCGCGCGAACATTTTCACGCGGCTTTGGAAGTCAAAAGCCGCGTCCAGATCCCCGACGCGCTCAGGAGCGCCCGTCCTTTGCCGGGTCTCTTCGCCGCTCCATTTCCTCGGGAAGGAAGGGGGCTAAACGGAGGAAAAGACCACAGCTTCATTCCGGCCGAACAGTCGGGCCCTTCGGGGCTCCATGAGGGCGGAGGTATAAAAACGGGGGGACCCCCATGTACCCTCCCCGGTTGGTCTATCCCGGTCCCCTTCCCCGCGCTTCTCTTTTGGGGAGGCTGAAGGCGTCCATCGGATTGGTCAGCTAGAAAATCCATTTCCGTCCCCAATGATCCATTTATAAGGTCGCGAATGATAAAAGGTCATGATTCCTTCCTTCCTTCCTTCCTTCCTTCCTTCCTTCCTTCCTTCCTTCCTTCCTTCCTTCTTTTTTTTACACTTTAAATGTACGGACTCGCTCCCTTCGCTCTGTTCTGCAAGCGAGATGGGAGATGGAAGGGGTTTCACTCCGGATCGGGATTCAAAGCTAGACCGTTTCAACCTTCCTCACCTCCAGATTAAATTCAATGCTGAACAAACGGGGGTCCCTGTGGGCCCCCCCACTCCTCTCTGTGTTGCAGAACACGCGAACTCCTCGTTTAGGAGTTGCCCCGAAATCCGAATTCAGACTGAAGCCGGTGACCACGGGAACAGTAACTGCTGCTTTAATATATTTCTCTTTCTTCCTCTTAATATTACGGATCAGGCTGTCTGCCTTGTGGACAATTTCTATTCCTTCCTTCCTTCCTTCCTTCCTTCCTTCCTTCCTTCCTTCCTTCCTTCCTTCCTTCCTTCCTTCCTTCTTTCCTTCCTTCCTTCCTCCTCCTCCCTCCTCCTCCTCCCTCTTTTTCTTCTTTTCCCTTTTCCTTTTCTTTTCTTTTCTTTTCCTTTCTCTTTTCTCTTCTTTTCCTTCCCAGGCCCCCAGCACCTCTTCTTCTCTCTACTTTCGGGCGCTGCTACCTTCTCCAAGCCAACTGAACTCCAATCGTGGTTAAAATCTCGAATTCGAATTGGAGAAACTCAGACCTGATTTTGCAAACACCCTGAACTCCAGTAGAGATTCTCATCTATCCAAGTCATGGTTATCCCAAAGGTGCTATTTTTTCAGGAGGCAACTGGACTTTCTTTGTTTTTTTTCCCTTGAAGACGTTTCGCTTCTCATCCAAGAAGCTTCTTCAGGTCTGACTTCCATTCCCCACTATCCTGTCAGAGCTGAAGAAGCTTCTTGGAGGAGAAGCGGAAACGTCTTCAAAGAAAAAACAAGAAAAGTCCAGCGGCCTCCTGAAAAAGCACTTTTGGGACAACCTGAACTCGTTTGTCCGAAACCATAAATGGTTTCTCTCTTGACTTCTCATAACAGGTTAAACTAAGCCACTGAAGGAAGGAAGGAAGAGAAGAAGAAGAGGGAGGGTTGACACTAGCCAAGCGGGCAAGTTTAACAGCTGCTAAACCTTGTCCCGAGTTGGAGATTAGTCAAAGGTTGTGTGAATCCAAGCTGAGGTCGACTTGCAGATCCATCACTTTCTTTAATTCTAGAGGGCTTCATAGAAGAAGAGCAAGATTTAAAAAAAAAATCTAGGCATTATGGGCTGGGTAAAATATGGCTGTCCAGGAATGGCTTACGGTTTTGTCTTGTTGTTGTTGTTAGTTGTGAAGTTGTGTCCGACCCATCGCGATCCCCTGGACAATGTTCCTCCAGGCCTTCCTGCCCTCTACTATCCTCTGGAGTCCATTTAAGCTCACACTGACTGCTTCAGTGACTCCATCCAACCACCTCGTTCTCCGCAGTCCCGTTCTTCTTTTGCCCTCCATCATTCCCAGCATTAAGCTCTTCTCCAGGGAGTCCTTCCTTCTCATTAGGTTTTGTCTAGCCAAGCTTTTGTTTTAGAGTCTATGGGATCTATGGGATCTGTTGTGTATGATCCAATGGGATCATACACAACAGAGAGTCTCAACCATCCAGGTCGTGGTTGTCCTAGAGAAGTTTTTCATACTTCTTCAGTTCGTACACAACTGAGCAAGCTTCTTGGATGAGAAGTGAAATGTTTTCAAAGATGGGGAGGAGGGAGCCAAAAAAATCCAGTTGCCTTTGTGGGGGTGGAAAAGCACCTTTGGGTTATTTTTAGGGGTTTTATGTTATATTGGATGGTTCCTGAAGCTTTATGTTGATGGCTGTGAGCCACTACAGGTTTGCAGGTTTGAATGAAAGGCATGAATGAATGAATGAATGAATGAATGAATGAATGAATGAATGAATGAATGAGTAAGGTTTGCTGGGATTGTGGTGTAAACCTACAACACACAAAGCTGCCCAATGAAATAAACTGGAATGCTCTCTCATTATTTCAAAACAGACCTCAAGCTAACCATATCCCCTAGCACCATCCCGGATTTGCTCCAAGGAATATTCCATTTCTTCTCAATATCCTCTTGTATCATATTCTAACCATAGCTGACTTATCCCTCATGGTTCCCAAAGCCCAGGAAAGCCGCAAAATTAGAGAGAGTCCTAATTTTTTACCCATCCGCTCCCATCCATTCTTAGAGCTGTTTTGTGCCCGAGTTCATACAACGTAAGGTCCTCCCGACTGCGTGACTGTAACTTTGTTGCTCGTATCCTTATGATTTATATTGATATTGGTTGTTTCCTAGTATGATTTGATTGTTTATTTGTACCCTATGACTATCATTAAGTGTTGTACTTTATGATTCTTGACAAATGTATCTTACCTTTTTATGTACACTGAGAGCATATGCACCGAAGACAAATTCCTTGTGTGTCCAATCACTCTTGGCCAATAAAGAATTCAATTCAATTCAATTCAGTTCAATTCTATTCTGTTCTATTCTATTCTATTCTATTCTATTCTATTCTATTCTATTCTATTCTATTCTATTCTATTCTATTCTATTCTATTCTATTCTACACTAGGCCCTTACATGATGATTAGTATTAATACTTCTGGTTGAGCAGATTTGCAAGCAATAGATTCTTGGGCTCATTTACGATCAATGAACAGTGAAAAAGGAGTCAGGTTCCATGGCTGTATGAATGAAGCCCACCTCTCTCTTAAGGGATACATCACAGAATATTAGAACAATAGAGTTGGAAGGGACCTTGGAGGTCTTCTATCCAGTTCAACCTTATACCATTTCAGACAAGTAGTTGCCCAGTCTCTTCTTACAAAGCTTCCAGTGGTGGAGAACCCACAAGCTCTGAAGGTAAACCTTTTCCACTGTTCTCACTGTCAGGGAAATTCCTCCTTAGTTCTAGGTTGCTTCTCTCCTTGGCTAGTTTCCATCCATTGTTTCTTGTCTTGCCTTCTGGGGCTTTGGAGAATAGGTTGAATCTCCCCCACTCATCTTTCTTAGGAGCCCCTCAAATATTGGAACATAAGATCCAACTAGAGGCAGGTTGAGATCTATCCCTATCCGGAGACAACTCTTCTGCTGCAGCGACAAAGCTTCTGGAAAGCTTTAACAGCAGCCACAAGAGAATGGCAATGTAGTAGGAACTTGTGTGTGTGTGTGTGTGTTTTACTCTTCTCTTGGACAAAACCAGTTTCTTGGATGTTCTGCTAAGTAAGAGCAACAAAGTCAATGAATCTAATGTAATTAAGAGTGGCAAAAAAAGTACACCCAGATAATGTGGTATGCCTTCCTTGTAATCAAAGGCTTC
Source organism: Ahaetulla prasina (assembly GCF_028640845.1). NCBI lineage: Eukaryota > Metazoa > Chordata > Lepidosauria > Squamata > Colubridae > Ahaetulla > Ahaetulla prasina. Next base: position 12,989,076 of record NC_080553.1, on the reverse strand, counting down.
AATGAGAATTCATTGAGAATTCTTTCAGGGCTCAATCAATGGGCTTCCTCTCGCCAAGGCTTAAATATAGCCAGAAAGACTCCCATTCACACAAAAAACAGAACTGGGTGGTAAATGAAGTCATCTCCCCCCCAACCCACTGCTTCACACAAGCTTCCATGAGAGGGTTGGTTGGTTGGATGGATGGATCATGTGCCATCAAATCCAAAGTAGAAACATTCATACAACGGGGTCCAAACAATTCACACCTGGACAGGTCCTCTCCACAATGTGGAAATGTCAAAATAGCTGCATTCCCACCCGCTGGCTTAACCAGGTTTGTCATTTAACCCACAAAGCTGAAAAACCATACCATGGCCAAGCAGGTTGGCTCACCCAACCTGCTAAACTATGCATCTCTGCAAACTTGCCAAGGAAGAGAATCCTTGGCTGCAACCAGACAGCCTTGTTTATTTAGAATAGAATGGAATGGAATAAGAATAAGGATGAATATAATAGACTAGAGAAGACTAAACTAGACTAGAATAGAATAGAATAGGTATAGGAATGAATAGAATAGAATAGAATAGAATAGAATAGAATAGAATAGAATAGAATAGGAATAGGAATAGGAATAGGAATAAGAATAAGAATGAATAGACTAGACTAGACTAGACTAGACTAGAATAGGAATAGGAATAGGAATAGGAATAGGAAGGAATAGAATAGAATAGAATAGAATAGAATAGAATAGAATAGAATAGAATAGAATAGAATAGGAATAGGAATAGGAATAGGAATAGGAATAGGAATAGGAATAGGAATGAATTAGACTAGACTAGACTAGACTAGACTAGACTAGACTAGAAATAGGAATAGGAATAGGAATAGGAATAGGAATAGAATAGAATAGAATAGAATAGAATAGAATAGAATAGAATAGAATAGAATAGAATAGAATAGAATAGAATAGAATAGAGTGGAATGGAATGGAATAGGAATAGGAATAGGAACAGGAACAAGAATAAGAATGAATAGAATGGAATGGAATGGAATAGGAATAAGAATAAGAATAAGAATGAATAGAATAGAATAGAATAAGAATGAATAGAATAGAATAAGAATGAATAGCATAGCATAGCATAGCATAGCACAGCACAGCATAGCAATAGCAATAGCAATAGCAATAGAAACAGAAATAGAAATAGAAATTGAAATAGAAATAGAAATAATAGAAATAGAAATAGAATAACAGAGTTGGAAGGGACCTTGGAGGTCTTCTAGTCCAATCCCCTGCTTAGGCAGGAAACCCTACATAACTTCAGACAAATCGTTATCCAACATCTTTTTAAAGACTTCCAGTGTTGGAGCATTTACAAATTCTGGAGGCAAGTTGTCCCACTGATTAATTGTCCTAACTGTCAGGAAGTTTCTCCTTAGTTCTAGGTGGTTTCTCTCTTTGATGATTTTCCACCCGTTGCTTCTTGTCCTGCCCTCAGGTGCTTTGGAGAATAGCTTCTTTGTGGCAGCCCCTGAGGTATTGGAAGGCTGCTCTCATGTCACCCCTAGTCCTCCTTTTCATCAGACTGCACTAGGCATACCCAGTTCCTGCAACCCTTCTTTCTAACTTCCCACTTTCAGGATTCTTATTCCAAAATAGGAATATTCTGGATATTTGTGCAACGGTACAGCCTGTGTGTATTGTATAGGAATCCGAGATCCTTGGAAAACACAGCTGTCTGCAGAGATCAAGAGCTGTAGTCTTGTGCAGGCCAGCTAGTCTCCGGGTGACCCCCCTCCCCTTTCTTCTCCAAGTTCATTCCGTTTGATCGATGGCAGAGGTCACTCGGTCCACAATTAGGTCAATAAAATCAATGTTTATTCCTCTGTTGGGCCTGAAAGCTCATAAATTCTTCTCCCAGATTAGCTGAGCAGGAGGAAGGGAGTGGAAGTGCCCCTCTCTCCTTTAACCCTCCTTCCCACCCCCACTTTCCATTTAATACAAAAATAATCCACTAGCAGTGATTTCTCTTGAGTGCACTCGTTTAGGGATTGGAGGCGTACCCACAACGGCTAAACTTCCTTATTTCATTAACTTATTATTTTTTTCCCCAGTTTGTGCAATAAAGTAAAACATACTTTAACTAGTTGGGCTAGGTTTGCACAACAAGCTAAGCAAGCCACAGAGCCAGCGGGCTCAAGGAAATTATAACTTGAAGTTTAAGCGTCTTTGCAAAACGGTATTTGGGGGAAGGGGAAATAACGTAAGAGTTGGATGAAAGCTACTTCACACTTTCCAGAACTCTTAAAGTAGGAGAAAAATCAGAGAGTTGGGTTACTAGCACGTTGGCCAACTTGAGCTCCGACTCTCAGAGTTCTCCAGTCAGAATTGGTTTTCCTTTTTTTAAAAAAAAATGCATTAATTTTCTTCTTTTATATATATTTCTTTGTTCCGTAGTGTGTAAGTTCTACTTACGTACCTTCATAAAATTATTGGAGAAAAAAAAACCCAATATTCTCCAGCCAGATTGCTCATCCCTGAGACTTCTGGGAGCTGAAGTCCGCACATTTGGAAGTTGCAAACACTGGGAAATATTATGTGGTTAGCGTAAACCCATAGTAAGTCTAGAAAGCATGTTATTCCCAAGGTGCTTTCATGGTTTTGGTTTTGGTTTTTATCTCCAAGACTTTTTAATCACTATAAAATCACAAACTGGTTCCACTTAATTCAGAGGAGTTAACCTGTGGCTAATATAGATTTGTATTTCAATAAACAGGGATAAGGCTGAATCTTGAATTCTTTATACTACAAGTAGTTGTGGCTCTCCATAACTTGATCAGTAATTTCCCAGCGTTTCCCCCCCCCCCTTTATCCCATGTTTGTATTTTACTGCTGTATTAGAATTTTAGAATACTACAATCTTAAAACTTCTGGCTTATAAAACTTATAACTTCTTTATAGTTATAGACAAGTAAGGAAGATCTCAGAAGTTAGTTCATTTTCCTTTTACTATTTATCCTTCTACCTTATCCTACTATTTTACTATACATACATACATACATACATACATACATACATACATACATACATATATATATATATATATATATATATTTGTTTTCTGAGGTTTTCACGGGTGTTTGTATATAGGTCTTTGGTTGTTCGGGTTTTCTCCCGAATAACCAAAGTGCTCCTAGAAGCTCCTAGAAGCAGGAAGCTGATAACACCAGCCTGAAGATGACGAATGAGACTTCATTGGAAGACACTTCCAATTTTACGCAGGAGAAAACCCGAATAACCAAAGACCTACATACAAACACCCACGAAAACCTCAGAAAACACACAGACACACATTTATATATATTATATATATAATACTATTTTACTATTATCCTTCTCATCTTCCCTATTACTTTCTCCTATTGGTATCTTATGATTATATCACTTTGTTGTTTTGCGTGTACACTGAGAGCTTCTGTACCGCAGACAGATTTCTTGTGTGTCCAATCACTTTCGCCAATAAAGAATGTTTTTTTTCCCCCTCCTGCTCCATAACCCCAAAGTTAAATATAATAAGCGAGGCTAATTTTCTGTATAGACTAGCATGGGACGTGCAGTCTTGATTTCAAGTACTGTGTGCCAACAAGTTGATGCCAACTTTTAACGGCCAGGAAAAAAAAATCACATCCACCATGAAACTCATATAAAAACTTGCAGGAGCCCATAAAAAAATATGACCTGGTGATATCCTTAATTCAAGATCTGCAGAAGCCTTCAGGTACCCGAATCTCAGCCGAGCTTTCTTTAATACAACAAAGTGATCTCCATTTTTCACATTAAACTTCCAGGAAAACACACAGAGAGAGAGAGAGAGAGAGGGAGGGAGGGAGGAAGAGAGAGAGAGAGAGAGGGAGGGAGGGAGGGAACAAAAGAGAAGTTTGAAGAAATTAAACCATTTAGTGTTGAAGAAATTAAATCATGGATGGAGAAATGGAATGATGAAGATGGGGGTTAACGTTTGCAAAGAGAAGCCACCCTTGAAAGTTGCCATGGAGAGGGAAAATAAATGCATATATAAGGAAGGGAAGCAGACAGTTTGGTCTAGTGGTTAAGATGCTGGACTTGGAGCAGGGAGCCCTGAGTTCTAGTCCTGCTTTGGTGGACACACGAGTCAGTGTCTATGGAGATTCTCTGCTATCCAGGTCATGGTTGTCCCAAAGGTGTTTTTTCAAGCGGCAACTGGACTTTCTGGTTGTTTTTTTTCTTTGAAGACATTTCGCTTCTCACCCAAAGAAGCTTCTTCAGCTCTGACGGGAGGATCATAGAACAGAATAGATCGGACGCACAAGGGATTTGTCTGCCAAGACACCACGTTCCCTACCATCCAATCAGAGCTGAAGAAGCTTCTTGGCTGAGAAGCGAAAACGTCTTCAAAAGAAAAAACAACAACAACAACAAGGAAGTCCAGTCGCCTCTTGAGAAAAAAAAAAGGCACTTTTTGGGACGAATCAATGGGGTGACTTTGGACCAGGTTTTTCCCCCCCTCTCAGCCTAGGAAGGAAAAGGTCAGAGTAAATAAGCCCCCCCCAAATTGTGTCCCCCCCCCCGCCTCAAACTACAGAGACTTAACTAGGCGATGTCCAAGAGTTAGGAATGACTTAAAAGCACTCCTCCCTCCTGCAAAAGTGGTGGCTTTCTCAAGGTTTGATCCAGTAGTGAAATCCAAGGTGTTTTTTTTTTACTACCGGTTCTGTGGGCGTGGCTTAGTGGGCGTGGCAGGGAAGGATACTGCCAAATCTCTATTCCCTCCCCACTCCTGGGGGGGAAGGATGTTGCAAAATCCCCATTCCCTCCCCACTCCTGGGGGGGAAGGATGTTGCAAAATCCCCATTCCTACCCCACTCCTGGGGGGGGGAGGATGTTGCAAAATCCCCATTCCCTCCCCACTCCTGGGGGGGGGAAGGATGTTGCAAAATCTCCATTCCCACCCCACTCCTGGGGAAAGGATGTTGCAAAATCTCCATTCCCACCCCACTCCTGGGGGGGGAAGGATGTTGCAAAATCCCCATTCCCTCCCCACTCCTGGGGGAAGGATACTGCCAAATCTCCATTCCCTCCCCACTCCTGGGGAAAGGATGTTGCCAAATCTCCATTCCCTCCCCACTCCTGGGGGGAAGGATGTTGCCAAATCCCCATTCCCTCCCCACTCCTGGGGGAAGGATACTGCCAAATCCCCATTCCCTCCCCACTCCTGGGGGAAGGATACTGCCAAATCCCCATTCCCTCCCCACTCCTGGGGGAAGGATACTGCCAAATCTCCATTCCCTCCCCACTCCTGGGGAAAGGATGTTGCAAAATCCCCATTCCCTCCCCACTCCTGGGGGGAAGGATGTTGCAAAATCTCCATTCCCACCCCACTCTGGGGCCAGCCAGAGGTGGTATTTACCGGTTCTCCGAACTGCTCAAAATTTCTCCTACCGGTTCTTCAGAACCTGCTGGATTTCACCCCTGGTTTTAATCACTGACATTTATTAATCGGTGTCCAGGTAGATGATTTGGAGGGGAGCGATCGAATTAAAATCGAATGCTTTCCAACCGGGTCGTTTTAAAAGCGAGCGGTTGGATTCACACGCGTTAAACGTTCTTTTGTGGTGGGGGGTTGGTTGCGATTGAGGCAGGCTCGTGACTTTATTTGGTTCTGTGGATTACAGTTTTCTGCAAGATTGACGGGGAAGTGGGGGAAGTGTCTTTCACACACACACCCTCTTCTCAGGTTTGTTCTGGGAAATTGGAAAAAGTCGAGGCTGGCTGAGGTCTCACATAAATGCTGGCTTTGAAATATTTGTGCATTTCACATTTAGGGGATGGTGATAAATTGGGGGGTAGGAAGATTAAAAAAAAAACATCCTGATTTTTCCGCGATTATTTTAACGGCGGGAACAAGCAAAACCTTGCTTGCTTCCGTTGGGTATTTATATTCCCATTCGGCCCCTTTCTCTCTCCAGATTTTTCGGTTAGAAATAATTAAAATAAAATGCCAAAGCCCTAAACCTCTCCGTTAAGTTCTGAAGTTCCGGCTCTTCTTGACATCAAGACCTTGGCCCGGGATTCAATCAATAAATAATATAGGTTCGGCTGGGGATGATGGGATATCCGGTTCTCCGGAAGACACCAGGTTTGAGAGAGGGGGCGTGATGATATTTCCAGTCCCCCCCCCCCGTTTTAATTTCTATTTCCTTGCCTGCACAATGAAGTCAGGAAACTCATTTGAAGGAACCTTGGGAAGGGGGAAAATACCCTTGCGGTGTGTGTGTGTGTGTGTTACAGTTTCTGGAAAGGTAGTCCGAAAAGAAGAGGGATGCAAGCGCGGAACGGGGTGCGGGGAGCCGGAACGGGTCCCGGGATGGAGGGGGGGGAAACCTCGGGATCGAACCTGAAGGATAAAAGAGGCGAGAGAGAGCAAAGTGCCCACTTCGTGGCCCCCAAATGCCAAAGGGTTAGCCTGAAGACGCTGATGGCGAGGGGGTTAGAATTAGAAGGGGAGAGAGTGACACTAGCTGCAATCGGATCAGCTGCGTGGCTTTTAATTTTGTTTGGAAAGTACCTGGAAAATTAAAAGGAAGGGTGAAATTCGGAGAAAATTACAGGGAAGAAAACGAATGGTAAAAAGTAGGTAGGAAAAGGGAAGGAAGGAAGGAAGGAAGGAAGGAAGGAAGGAAGGAAGGAAGGAAGGAAGGAAGGAAGGAAGGAAGGGAGAAAGAAAAGCGGGTGGGAGGGAAGAAATTAAGGAAGGAGGGAGGGAAAGGAGACGAAGCGAGAGGGTTGGAGGGAGGGACAAAGTAGGGAGGAAATTAAGGAAGGAAGGTAAGAAAGAAGGAAATTAAAGAGAAGAAATTAGGAAAAAGGAAGGAAGGAAATTAAAGAGAGAAAGGAGAAGAAGTGAGAGGGCTGAAGGGAGAGAGTAAGCAGGAAGGAAATAAAGGCAGGGATTGAAAGAAATGGAAGGAAGGAAGGAAGGAAGGAAGGAAGGAAGGAAGGAAGGAAAGAAAGAAAGAAAGAGAAAGAAAGAAAGAAAGAAAGAAAGAAAGAAAGAAAGAAAGAAAGAAAGGAGAACAAGCCAGACGGTTGGAGGGAGGGAAAAAGTAGGAAGGAAGTTAAGGAACGAAGGTAAGAAGAAAGGAAATTAAAGAGAAGAAATTAGGAAAAGGAAGGAAGGAATTTAAAGAGAGAAAAGGGAAGAAACGAGAGGCTGAGTGGAGGGAGAAGCAGGAAGGAAATAAAGGCAGGGATTTAAAGTAATGGAAGGAATGAAGGAAGGAAGGAAGGAAAAGAGGGAAAGGAAATTATCTAGAGGGTTGTGGAAGTAGGAAAGATAAAGAAGGAAGGAAATTAAAGAGAGGAAGGAAAGATGGGGGCGTGGGTCGTAATTAAAAGCAATCAAAGAGTGGGAAGGAGGAAAGAAGGAAAGAAGGAAAAAAGGGGAAGGAGGAAAGAAACGGGGAGGGGGGGGGAGGCGGATGGGAGCCAGGGAGCCTCGGAGTTTAGTTCAGGCGAGGCTCTGGCAACCCGCGCGGATCTGTCACTTAACTTGCCGCGCTGCTCCTCTCGTTTGAGCATTAAATTAATGCGTGCATTAAATCACAGCCCCTAGGAAAAGCAAGCTCTCTACTCTGCTTTTTTTCTTTCTTTTCCCAAGCAGGATTAAACATCTCAGGCTGACGAGTTACGAGATAAATTGAAATTAATTAGGCGCTGCTCTCGGCCGGCTCTCGGTGGAAGGGTTGGAAGGGAGGCGAGAGGCCACGGGTCGCCGCCGCCGCCGCCGCCTTGGCTGTCCCGATTTGGGGCTGATCGACCTGCAGAGCAGGTAACCCCAAAGCGAGCTTGGCCTGGAAGGTGTTTGGAGGGTGGGGGTGGGGAAGGCGTCAATTCTGCAAGCCCCTTTCCCACGCAACTTTCACCGGCGTCTGGAAACAGGGGGTTTCTTCTGGCAGTTACGGTCGCCCAGGAATAAGCCACGCGTGGCCTTCCTCCACTGCTGAAGCTTTTGGTTTAAACTTTGAGCTGCGTTTTACCTTCAGGAGGACGGGTCAGGAAGGCAAGGAGAACCCTCAGATCCGGTTTGAAAATCATCGATGATGCGGGGCGTGTGTGCGTGCGTGCCCGCGCGTGGAGAGAGCAAACAACCTGGGGCGGGGGAAAGAGAGAATGGAGTGGGAAGGAAGGAGGGAAGGAGGGAGGAGAAGGAAGAGGAAGGAAGGTGGAGAAGGGGAGAAAGACAAAGGGTGAGGGAGGGAAGGAAAGAAGGAGAGACTGATGGAGGGAGGGAGTAGGAGAAGGAGAAGGAAGAGGAAAGAAGGTGGAGAAGGGAGGAAGGACAAAGAGAGGGAGGGAAGTAAGGAAGGAAGGAGTGATGGAGGTAAGGAATAGGAAAGAGGACAAAGAGGAAGAGAGGTGGAGAAGGGAGGAAGGAGAAAGAAAGGGAGGGAAGGAAGGAAGGAAGGAAGGAAGGAAGGAAGGAGAGACTGATGGAGGTAGGGAGGAGCAGGAAGGAAAAGGAGAAGGAAGAGGGGGAGGAAGGAATGTGGAGAAGGGAGGAAGGACAAAGAGAGGGAGGGAAGGAAGGAGAGACTGATGGAGGTAGGGAATAAGAAAGAGGAAAAAGAGAAAGAGGAAGAGAGGTGGAGAACGGAGGGAGGAGAGGAGGAAGGAAGGAAGGAAGGAGTGATGGAGGTAAGGAATAGGAAAGAGGACAAAGAGGAAGAGAGGTGGAGAAGGGAGGAAGGAGAAAGAGGAAGAGGAAGGAAGGAAGGAAGGAAGGAAGGAAGGAGAGACTGATGGAGGTAGGGAGGAGCAGGAAGGAAAGGAGAAGGAAGAGGGAGGAAGGAATGTGGAGAAGGGAGGAAGGACAAAGAGAGGGAGGGAAGGAAGGAGAGACTGATGGAGGTAGGGAATAAGAAAGAGGAAAAAGAGAAAGAGGAAGAGAGGTGGAGAACGGAGGGAGGGAGAGGGAGGGAAGGAAGGAAGGAGAGACTGTTGCAGGTAGGGAGTTGGAGGAAGGAAAAGGAGGAGAAAGAGCTGGAGGAAGGAAGGTGGAGAAAGGAGGAAGGACAAAGTGAGGGAAGGAAAGAAGGAGAGACTGATGGAGGTAGGGAGTAGGAAAGAGAAAAAAGAGGAAGAGGAAGAGAGGTGGAGAAGGGAGGAAGGAGAAAGAGGGAGGGAGGGAAGGAAGGAAGGAAGGAGAGATTGATGGAGGTAGGGAGTAGGAAAGAGGAGAAAGAGGAAGAGGGAGGAAGGTGAGGGTGAAGAGAGGGAGAGAAAGGGAGGGAGGGGGGGAGGGGAGGGGTGTTTGGATCAAAATGAAAAGAAAACGCTGTGTGTGAAAGAAAATGGAATGGACTGACTCTTGAAAGGCCCTGCCTGCTGGCTGGCATGCTTCAATTCTGGAGATGACAGCCCCTTCACCCCGCTCCACCATAGAAGCTCATTTCCAGAACCTGCTATCCTGTTGAGATGGAAAGACTCCTTAGCAGGGTTTGCTGATAGTGGATTTCCAAGGACCTTGGGTGAGATCCCTCAGCCTCCCTTTGGCCTTCTCAGCCCAGAGAACTTACAGAAATAGATGGGTAAGAAGATGGAGAGATGTCAAAATGTGGAAATATCCGGATCTTCCAAGCTGCTGGGTTGAAACTCCCATCCTCGCTCTCTCTCTCTCTCTCTTGACCCATCTGGCTAATGCCAACTGAGAAAGCCATCTTGAGCCTGAAGATGGAGAAGAATGATGAGAGGCCACCATGAGATAAAGAAGCAAATAAGCTAAGAAGCTCAAGACATTCTAGAGGGGAATGATTGAGTCTGTCATCTGCACCTCCATAACTGTCTGGTTTGGCTCTGCAACCCAACAAGACAGATCAAGATCAAGAAAAGGAAGAAAGGATCAAATAAGGAAGGAAGGAAGGATCAAGAAAAAGGAAGAAGGAAGGAACAAGAAGAAGGAAGGAACAAGAAGAAGGAAGGAAAGATCAAGAAGAAGGAAGGAAGGAAGGAAGGAAGGAAGGAAGGAAGGAAGGAAGGAAAGAAAGAAAGAAAGAAAGAAAGAAAGAAGAAAGGCTAAAAAAGAAGGAAAGAAGGGTTAAGAAAAGGAAAGAAAGGAACAAGAAGAAGGGAGGAAAGATCAAGAAGAAGGAAGGAAAGATTAAGAAAAAGGAGGGAGTAATTAAGGAAGGAAGGATCAAGAAAAGGAAGGAAGGAAGGATCAAGAAAGAAGAAAGGATCAAGAAAAAGAACGAAGGAAGGAACAAGAAGTAGGAAGGAAAAATCAAGAAGAAAGAAGGAATGAAGGAAAGGAAGGAACGAAGGAATGAATGAAGGCTCAAGAAAAAGAACAGAGGGAAAGTGGGAGGAAGGAACGAAGTAAGTAAGGAAAGATGGATGGATCAAGAAAAAGAAGGAAGGATTAAGACAAAAAAAGGAGTGAGGGAGCGAGAGAAGAAGGAAAGAGGGCGAGAGCAAGCCTACTGCAGTGGATTTTTTTAACAACAACAACAACAACAACAACAACAACAACAACAACAAAACAAGGATCTTAAGGAGGAAAGTCGTTTGTTTATCCACTGGAAGCCTTCCTTAAAAGGGATGAGTCTAGTGGCAGTTTTTGTTGGGAGGCTGGAATGCCTCACCTGTGCCCTCCAGGTGAGACTGTCAAAGCCCTTCTAGGGCCTTCCCGAAATGACCAGTGGAGACAGGCAGTCTAGGTGAAAGGAGCAGGTTAACTTGGAAAGACCCTCTGGGCAAGTGGAGATCCAGCAGATATGCACGTTTCTCTCACTCTCTCTCTCTCTTTCCTTCTTTCTCTCTCTTTTTTCATTCTCTCTCTCTCATTCTCTCTCCCCCTCCCCCTCTCCATCATTCTCTCCCTCTGTCATTCTCATTCTCTCTCTCTCTCTCTCATTCTCTCTCTTTCCGTCTTTCTCTCTCTTTTTTTCATTCTCTCTCTTTGTCTCTCATTCTCTCTCTGTCTCCCTCTCCCCCTCATTCTCCTTCATTCTCTCTCTCTCCCTCTGTCATTCTCATTCTCATTCTCTCATTCTTTCTCATTCTCTCTCTCACATTCGCGCTCTCTCTCATTCTCTCTTTCTCTCTCTCTCTCCCTCTCTTTCTCTCTCTCATTCTCTCTCTCATTCTCTCCCTCCCTCCCCTCCCCCTCTCCATCATTCTCTCCCTCTGTCATTCTCATTCTCATTCTCTCTCTTTCTCATTCTCTCTCTCTCTCTCTCTCATTCTCTCTCATTCTCTCTCTTTCCTTCTTTCTCTCTCTTTTTTCATTCTCTCTCTCTCTGTCTGCCTCTCATTCTCTCTCTCTCTCTCTCCCTCCCCCTCCCTCCCTCTCCCCCTCATTCTCCCTCATTCTCTCTCTCTGTCATTCTCTCCCTCATTCTCTCTCTCATTCTCCCTCATTCTCTCTCTCTCTCATTCTCATTCTCTCTCTCATTCTCTCTCTCTCATTCTCTCTCTCTCTCTCATTCTCTCTCTTTCTCATTCTCTCTCTCTCCTCCCATTCCCAACTCCAGTTTTTCTTTCTTTCTTTTGACCCTCACCGATGCCCCTTGCTTCTGCTTCGGAAAGCTAGAGTTCCACCTTCCCATCAACTCCTGTCCTTCATAGTACCCGGGAGACACCTGAGGCTGGAAGATCTCCTGAACTTGCAGCCTCTTGGCCCTCAAGCCAACCTCAGCGAGTCTGCCACTCCGTGGGGGAAAGGAAAGGGAGGGGGGGGAGGCTGACTTCCCTACCTCTCTTCTCCACCCTTGTTGACAGATATTATCCAGATGCCCCAGGAATTCGGGCTAGGAAAATCACCTTTTTCATGAGGTGGGAGGGAGAAAGGAAGGAAGAGATGAATGGATTCTCCTCACCCCTAAGGGCCCGCTACCCACCCCCTCTCCAGCTTGTAGCAACCCGTCTATCTGGCCTCCACTCTGGTTTTTCAGCGCCTGGGGCTCTCCAGCTCATGCCTGAAAAAGATCCCGCAGTTTTTTCCCAGTCTTTGAGACCCAGGAGAGACGCTTGAGAAAATGCACTAGGCAAGAGCGGATGGAAATGAGAGACAGGGATTCTGCCTGCTGAGGGTTCATCCCTGGGGTGGATTCTATATAGACTTTATCCAGAGGAAAAACCTTCTTTAACTGAGCCAGGGTTAGTTTCAGTTCCAGTTCTCACTACGCACCGGCTGTCTTCCTTCCTTCCTTCCTTCCTTCCTTCCTTCCTTCCTTCCTTCCTTCCTTCCTTCCTTCCTTCCTTCCTTCCTTCCTTCCTTCCTTCCTTTCCTCCCTCCCTCCCTTCCTTTCTTTCCTCCCTTCCTTCTCTCTCTCTTTTCTTATCTTTTTTCTTCCTTCCTTCCTTCCTTCCTTCCCTCCTTCCTTCCTTCCTTCCTTCCTTCCTTCCTTCCTTCCTTCCTTCCTTCCTCCCTTCCTTCCTTTCTTCCTTTCTTCCTTCCTTCCTTCTCTCTCTCTTTTCTTATCTTTTTTCTTCCTTCCTTCCTTCCTTCCTTCCCTCCTTCCTTCCTTCCTTCCTTCCTTCCTTCCTTCCTTCCTTCCTTCCTTCCTCCTTCCCTTCCTCCCTCCCTCCTTCCTTCCTTCCTTCCTTCCTCCCTCCCTCCCTCCCTTTCCTTCTCCCTCCCTCCCTCTCCTTCCTCCCTCCCTCTCCTTCCTTCCTTCCTTCCTCCCTCCCTCCCTCCCTTTCCTTCTCCCTCCCTCCCTCCTTCCTTCCTTTCTTTCCTCCCTTCCTTATCTCTTTCTTTTCTTATCTTTTTTCTTCCTTCCTTCCTTCCTTCCTTCCCTCACTCCCTCCCTTTCTTTCCTCCCTCCCTCCCTCCCTTCCTTTCTTTCCTCCCTTCCTTCTCTCTCTCTTTTCTTATCTTTTTTCTTCCTTCCTTCCTTCCTTCCTTCCTTCCTTCCTTCCTTCCTTCCTTCCTTCCTTCCTTCCTTCCTTCCTTTCAAGTTTTCTATTTTTTAATTTTTTTTAAAAAATGTCAAATCAATCTGTGAACAGTGTGGCACCTGGGCGCCAAGGATGAAATCCAGCAGGTTCTAACAGGTTCTGGAGAACCCGTAGTGGGGAGGGAATGGAGATTTTGCAGTATTCTTCCCCTGGAGGGGGATCTTGTGTCCACCTCGCCATGAGACAATTAAATTCAGGGTCATTCAAAAGAGGGACAAAGTAGCTCACCTCGAGGGCTTCTAACTTGAGAAGGTTCAAACCCAAAGCAAGACAAGGCTCATTGCAATTCATTTGTCCCTCTCTTGACTTATCCTGTTTTTAATTGTCCCATCGCAACTTCTCCCGTGGTGAGTTGTCCTGCGGCAAGTTGGCCAATGTGAGACGGCCACGGTGAGTTGTCCTAGACCCATTCAGAATGCCTAGGTCAGGGGTCAGTAACCTGTGGCTCTGGAGCCGCATGTGGCTCTGGAGCTGCATGTGACTCTTTCATCCCTCTCCTGCGACTCCCTGTCACTGGTCAGCACCACAATTTTGAGAGGTGTTTCCAGTTGGGGGAGGTAAGCATGGTGCACCAGGAGGAGCCTCTATAGCAAGGGGCAGGTTTTCCAGTTGGCTCCACAATTAATAGGGCTGTCGGTTAGGACAGGTAGAGGAAAAGGGATGCTGCTCTAGGAGGAGACTCTATGGTGGGGGAGGGGGAAACCGGACTTCTGGATGGCTCCAGAATTGAACCTCTGGTGGCTCAAACTGATAAGACAGTCTGTTATTAACACAGCTGCTTGCAATTACTGCAAGTTCAAGTCCCACCAGGCCCAAGGTTGACTCAGCCTTCCATCCTTTATAAGGTAGGTAAAATGAGGACCCAGATTGTTGGGGGCAATAAAAGTTGACTTTGTATATAATATACAAATGGATGAAGACTATTGCTTGACATAGTGTAAGCCGCCCTGAGTCTTCGGAGAAGGGTGGGATATAAATGCAAATAATAAAAAAAAAACCGGGGCGGGGGGGGGCGGGGAATGTGGCTTCCGGTTAGGACCTTTGTGGCTCTTTGAGTGTTTAAGGTTGCCGACCCCTGGCCTAGGTAGATTCTCCATGTCAAAACTCCAGAAATGGTCCTTCAATCTCCCCCACCTTCCTTGTCAACACAATTGTCTCATTTCCCAACCTAAACAGGATATTGTGGCTTTTTGAATATTTCCCATCTCGAAGTTCGATAAATTTCTAAACTCTCTCTAAAAAAATTCTCCGCATTCCGCTTGCTTGCAAGAACCCACCTTAATGGTCACCCGGTCCGCTCTGCGATCCACAAAGGAATTGAAAAAAATATTCCTCCAAAGAGTGAAATGAGCTAAGATCGGATTCTGTGATCAAGGGATCTCTTCGTCTCCGGAGGAAGCCTCTGATTTCGCCAATCTATTTCTGTAAGCTATTAATTTCCAGATGATTAGGAATGCTGTCAGTATATAGTAACGTGCAAACCGCTTTCAGATGGAGCCGTTTTTTTTTTTTTTTTAAAGATATTTATTTATGACATGCCGTTCTCATTCATGCTCTCGGGAGCCCAGATTGATTGTATCTCTGGAACATTCTGCCCATTGCATTATAAGAACAATACCGTGATTATTCTTAATGCAAAACATGTCTCTGTTTGCTGGAAAATCATCATCGTCCATCATTTTTTGATAGCCCATCAACCTCCCAAAAGGTTTATGCAGTTCTACCGTGTTTCCCCAAAAATAAGACCTCCCTGGATAATAAGCCCATCAGACTTTTGAACGCATGCGCTAAAAATAAGCCCTCCCCGAAAATAAGCCCTCCCCGAAAATATTTAAACGCCTCCTCTGGTTAGGGAGACAGAGCTGGAAATCAAGTAAGACAGCAAGAGGAGCCTTGTTCTGTCCCCCTTCGCCTCCATCCGAGCGAAGGCTTAATTAGCTGGCACTATCAGCTCTGGCAGCAAACTAGCGAGCGTCTGCCAGGTGACTCTGTTATCTCCCTTGATGCCGATGAGTCACCCAGGAACAAACAGTACTTCAGCTCTAGTTAAGCAGTTGATTTTGCCTGCTATGAAGAGGCATAGCAGCCCTCACTGGTTTTATATCCTGTGGGGTGTGGCTCCATGACTCAGCACTTCCTAGGCCTGCCCCACCCCTCTTTCTGTTGTTCCCGCCTCTCCTGCCTATGAAACCTAGGGTCCAGCCAGGCCTGATTGCCATCAGCCGGGTCTGGAGGCGTGGCCTGGGGGGGGGGAAGAGTCAGGGGATAGAGGCCTTGTTATCTCCTCCACCTGGCCTGCTTCTGGCTCCTGGAGCTGAGCCAGGGAAGCCGGTGCTCCCGAGGTAAGTCCTGATGGCCTTTCCCCCTCACTTTCCAAGTCACTTTCTGGCAGGGGGCCCGGCTCGGTGGGCGCAGACACAACAAGCCCCGTCTTGCTCCATACACACCAAAATAATAAGACTGAAAATAAGGCCAAGCACTTATTTCGGGGTTCAAAAAAAAATATAAAACAGGGTCTTATTTTCGGGGAAAACATGGGTATAAGCATGTCCAGAGTGGCTCTGTTTATGACTGTGTTCCAGTGGTGAAATCCAAATTTTTTTACTGCCAGTTCTGTGAGCTGTCTTGGGAGGAATTTGCTTTAATTTAGTTGAACTACGCTGGGAATGAAGTATTTCTCAGCTGTTCGAATAAAGTTTGTTTGTTTTTTCACAGTCTAATATTGTGACCCTACCTACTTGGGCCTGGGTCACAATATTAACCCCAGGAACTTCTGAGAAATCGAGTCACCCCTAAATTCACCTGCAAACATAATTCCCACCCTCCATGGTCTCCTTTCCTTGCCGTTCTCTGCCCGAACAGGTGGATGTTCACACCTTGCAGTTTTTGTTTTTGTTTTGAGTAGCCCAGGCATGAAATTGGGAAACCCAGTCCGTCTCTTCTGAGTGTGAAATTTTTGGCGTGGGAGGTGGGGGGCCTTGGCAGAAGGCCTCCTCGTTTTGGAAGGTGTGCGTATATATGCGTGGCATCTTTTCAACAGGAGCCAGTCCAAGTTTTTCAGCTGAAAGGGCGAATCTATGTGCCCGTTCTTGTCCTGCACCTTCAAAGAGGACTCCTCTGTTTTGTTTTTCCTGGTCCTTAGCAACCTTGCATTCCCATCTGCCATCTCATCACCGTCTTTACCTCCATGAAATTCAACTGAACGTTATTGTTGTTGTTAGTTGCGAAGTAGTGTCCGACCCATGGACAACGTTCCTCCAGGCCTTCCTGTCCTCTACCATCCTCTGGAGCAGGGGTCTCCAACCTTTCGGACCTCAGGGACCACTAAATATGAGCTACCTAATGACCAGCTGGGTGGGCGTGGCTAGGTGGTCATGTGACTGGTTGGGTGTGGCCAACTTGATGTCACTCACGTCAAGGGGCACCTCACCAGCGTCTACTCACCCCTCCCCTCCCAGCCCCTCCTCGCCTCCCCACCCGGGCTCCTTAGGGACCCAACAGGAAGCAGTTGTTGGAGCTAAGCAGCGACCACGAGAAAGAGTTGGCAAAACAGCTCAGTTCAAATTGGATCTGACTGAGAAGGAGGCTTAGCAGAAGCACTTTACTGAGGACTGGGAGCATAGACTTTCCAAGCAGAAGCAAGACCTGCGGGAGTGCAAGGCCAGGTACTGGCACCTGGAGGCTCATCTGGCTGAGATGGTCAGTCAGTTCCAGGCCATGATGCAGTCCCACTGGAACGAGGCCCTCCGGCTCTTTGCCATCAGTGGCACTTCCCTCCAGCCTTTGCCCAAATTTCCACACCAGGAGGCCGAAGCAGACCCCAAGTCAGAATTTCTGCCCCCCTCCGACCTGCACAAAAAGACCCCAAGGGGGGAGACTCTCTGCAGCAACACAAACGTTCATTGCACGTATCTGTCCCAGGGGCCGTAGTTTGAGGACCCCTGATTTAGTGCAATATAAAAAATGCAAATAATTTTTCTGTGGACCACCAAAATTTTCTCCTGGACCACCAGTGGTCCATGGACCACCAGTTGGTGACCGCTGCTTTGGAGCCCATTGAAGCTCATGTCGACTGCTTCAGTTTCTCCATTCATGCGCAGATCATTAATTATGACGTCTGGGTAGGTGGGCGGAGCCTCTTGCCGCTTTTACTACTGGTTCTAAAGAACCGGAAAGAACCAGGAGCAACCCACCACTGACCCAAACACCTCGTTCTCTGTCGGCCCCTTCTTGTTTGGCCGCTATCTAACATTGGGCGCTATCTAGCAAAACGAAATTCAACAGTGAAAAAAGTAAGGTTCTACATTTAGGCAAAAAACCCCAAACAAAATGCACAAGTACCGTATACGTGGTACTTTGCTCAATAGTAGTAACTGTGAGAGGGATCTTGGAGTCCTAGTGGACAACCATTTAAATACGAACCCAGCAGTTCTGGGCTGCATCAACAGAAGGGATAGAATCAAGATCACGTGAAGTGTTAATACCTCTTTATAAGACCTTGGTAAGGCCACACTTGGGATACGGCATTCAGTTTTGGTTGCCACGATGTAAAAAGGGTGTGGAGACTCTAGAAAGAGTGCAGAGAAGAGCAACCAAGACGATGAGGGGACAGGAGGCTAAAACATATGAAGAACGGTTGCAGGAACTGGGTATGTCTAGTTTAATGAAAAGAAGGACTAGGGGAGACATGATAGCAGTGATCCAATATCTCAGGAGCTGCCACAAAGAAGAGGGGCTCAATCTATTCTCCAAAGCACCTGAGGGCAGGACAAGAAGCAACAGGTGGAAACAAATCAAGGAGAGAAGCAACTTAGAACTAAGGAGAAATTTCATCACGGTTAGAACAATCAATAAATGGAACAACTTGCCAGCAGAAGTTGTGAATGTTCCAACACTGGAAGTTTTAAAGAGATTGGATAACCATTTGTCTGAAGTGCTGTAGGGTTTCCTGCCTGGGCAGGGGTTGGACTAGAAGACCTCGAAGGTCCCTTCCAATTTTTATTCTATTCTATTCTTTTGCCCTCAGTCTTTCTCAGACTCTAGATAACATATTTTTTTGTACCTAGAAATTTCAATGCTAATTTTAGGTGGAGACATGAATTGCTTTTATATTTAATGCTGGCCGGTCAACCCTATACGTCATGTTTCTTAATCTCTGCCTCTTTAAAGTTGGTGAGATTCCGAGAATTCAAGTCCACCCAATTTAGGTTGGGAAATATAGATTTAAATACTACTACGCACTTCCCAACTCAATGTGCTATGAGTACCGGACTTGATTTAGATTTTTAGCAGTTTATTTGGGAAGGTGTGGATGATGTTATCTTTTTAATTATGCTTCATAAACGGGGCACATTGCTCTTGAAACACATGAGAGTTTCTTGGAAGATATTGACACCTCCATCTTCTGCAGGAAATATCTGGTTGACCACATCAGGGTCAACCTCCGAGAAGAAATAAAGATTACCCAAATGAGTTATTTTAAATGTGTACTGATTTCTCTCTGTTCCTATTTAGGATGGGATGGTTCTTTGGCTGTAGATTAGCTCCAGTAGCTGAAGGCTCTTTGGAGCAGGGCTGGGCTTCGAAACCTTTAGCCAGGGATTCTCTGCCCGGTTGCTGGGTGGGCGTGGCCATAGTGGGCGTGGCCTAGTCGGCCTCCTGCACCATGCCGTGGGGGGAGGCCTTTTTGCTCTCCCTAGACTCCAGAGGCTTTTCTTGAGCCTCTGGATGGGCAAAAATGGCCTTCCCACGCTCCGGAGACAGTGGTGGGTTTCAAATATTTTTACTACCGGTTTTGTGGGTGTGGCTTGGTGGGCGTGGCTTAGTGGGCATGGCAGGGGAAGGATACTGTAAAATCTCCATTCCCTCCCCACTCCAGGGGAAGGATACTGTAAAATCTCCATTCCTTCCCCACTTCAGGGGAAGGTTACTGCAAAATCCCCATTTCCTCCCGATCAGCTGAGACTCGGGAGGCAGAGAATAGATGGAGGCGGGGCCAGCCAGAATTTCTACTACCGGTTCTCCGAACTCCTCAAAATTTCCGCTACCGGTGCTCCAGAACTGGTCAGAACCTGCTGAAACCCACCTCTGTCTGGAGGCCCTCTGGAGGCTGGAAATGGGCCCATTTCTGACCTTCTAGAAGTTCCAGCCTGTTTTTCTCCCTCCCCGCGCGCCCTGCACTCACCTGCATCCAAAATGGACCGTTTGGGGACTCCTGGGAGGGGTGGGGCCGGGTGGGCAGGGCCAGCCAGGAGTGGGATTTGGGGGCACAGAATCTTAGCTAGAGGTTCTCCCGAACCACCAGCAGCCCAGCCCTGCTTCAGAGGTAAACCACAACTTCTTATAAACTCAGTGCTCAACGGTCTTTGTTAAAGATGACTTAAAAAAAGGAGAAAGAAATGAAATGAAATTCCAAGCGAAAAGAGTTCAGCGAAAGCCTTCTTCTTCTGAACAGGGGAGTTGGATGAGGATCTTACTCACAATTTACGATTGCTCAAATGGATAATGGATCATGCCACACTTGGACTATTGCATGCAGTTTGGGTCACCACGATATATATATATATGGAAAAGGTTCCCCTAGCACATATGTGCTAGTCATTCCCGGTAGTTTAGCTGTTCGAATCCCTACTGCCGCATAACGGGGTGAGCTCCCGTGACTTGTCCCAACTTCTGCCAACCTAGCAGTTCGAAAGCACGTAAAAAAAAATGCAAGTAGAAAAATAGGGGCCACCTTTGGTGGGAAGGTCACAGCATTCCGTGCGCCTTTGACGTTGAGTCATGCCGGCCACATGACCACGGAGACGTCTCCGGACAACGCTGGCTCTTCGGCTTTGAAACGGAGATGAGCACCGCCCCCTAGAGTTGGGAACGACTAGCACATATGTGCGAGGGGAACCTTTACCTTTACCTAATGTCAATCCTTCAAAATGAGATACATGTCCCTGGAGCCTTACAAGATGCGAAGAAGTCAAAGCGAGGTGTTTGAGGGCCAGGCAGCCCCAGCCTACGGTCACAATCCCCGAGGAAGCTTTTCCAGGACTTGTCGGTGTTATGATGCTGCTCAAAGCAGACGGAGGAAGGTTTGGGTAATGACCTCACCACATCTGCTTGGACACCACCAGGAAAGCACAACTTCTTCCTTCTTTGCCAGCGGAAAAAACAGGCCAGGCCATTCAGCTGGCGTGTTTTGGGCTGGTAATTGCCAAATAAATCAATCGTAGCTCCACGTGAAAGTAGATAGTCAGACTGAGATTCTGTGTGTTTTGCTTTGGAGTCTCCTTCAAGTTAACAAGAAATAAAATTATAATTCCTTCCTTCCTTCCCTCCCTCTTATTTTTCTTTCCTTCCTTCCTTCCCTCCCTTCTTTCTCCCTCCCTCCCTCTCCCTCTCTTTCTTTCCCTTCCTTCCTTCCCTCTCCCTCCCTCTCTTTCCCTCTCTTTCCTCCCTCTCTCCCTCCCCTCTCTTTTTTCTTCTTCCTTCCTTCCTTCCTTCCTTCCTTCCTTCCTTCCTTCCTTCCTTCCTTCCTTCCTTCCTTCCTTCCTTCCTTCCTTCCTTCTCCTTCTCCCTCTCCTCTCCTCTCCCTCTCCCTTTCTTTCCCTACCTTCCTTCCTCTCCCTCCATCTCTCCCTCTCTTTCCTCCTCCCTCCCTCCCTCCCTCCCTCCCTCCCTCCCTCCCTCCCTCTTTTCTTATCTTGTTTTCTTTCTTCCTCCCTCCCCCCCATTATTTTCCTGCTTTCATATTTCTCTTTGGTCTTTCTCCATTCCTCCCCCACCCCCACAACTTTTCCAGCATCCTCAGTTTTAACTCAGACCACTCCTCCCATTATGAAATACGGGGGGGGGGGGAGAGAAGTCTTCCATTAAATTTTACCTCTCTTTTCTTTCCCATCTTTTCCCAGACCTTCTCTTATTGCCTCCTGCCCAGTTCCCTCTTCAGCTCCCCATCTCCCCCAATCCTCCAGCTCTTCTCTTCCTTGGGATTCCTTGAAAAGGATATCTTCCTTCCATTCCTCCGTGCCCATATTACCATCTATTTAATCTGAAGAGCGGTTGATGGGGAGACCCTAACCCTCCCCTTTCCCCCCCCCGCCCGCAGCCTCATCTAAGGCCAAGCTCTAATTGAATTGCTATGAACCCCTCCCCGCTCCCTGGTCCACCTCTGCTTCCTCGTCGCCCTTGGCCTTTCCCCACAATGTCCTTGGGACACTTGTAAATTTCATTTTGAAAAGCTGGCCGAGCGGGCATCAGCTTCTGGCTGCTGCCTTTTTACGGACAGAGCACTGAGGCTGTCGATGCCTCTCGGGGATTCCAGTCGATGCATCACGTTTGCATCTGAAAGGCTGTTCTAGGAAATAAATGAGACTGATTTCAGAGGACATTTATTTGATTTGCCACGGGGGTGGGGGGTGGGGAGGAAGGAGGACCCTCGCTCTCAGCCTGGCCATGAAGAATGAGCCAAAAGTTCACAGGAATATAACAAGAACAACAGAAGAAACCTTGAAGGTCTCTTAGTCCAAGAGTGGTGGTGACCAAGCCCAAGTCGTGATTACCAAACACAATTCAGTCCTGGAGAAATTTTATTTTATTAAAACAGCTGAGAATTAATTCATTCTCAGATGAGTCCAAAACAAATTCTTCATAAACAGTCCTACGGCCTTATCAGCAACCTTTGTTGGTTTTCTTGGCAAAACCCCCACAAAGTTCAAGAGACGCTGACAAGAAGCAATGGAATCATCGTTGCTTTTCCACAAAGAACCCAACGGCTCATTGCTGCTCTTTTAAGCCTTATGGCAGGGGCCAATCATCTCCCGAGTCGCCCTTTTTGCTTCAGCTGCTCTTGGCTTCTAGCAGCTCTTCGCATGCGTGCACTAGGAACAGGCTCCTCCTCTTCCTCTGCCTCTCTGCTGTCCGCCTCTGGATGCTCCGGAGTCTGCGCATCACTCCCAGATGGCCCTGGTCTCATCTCTGCCTCCGACACAGAGCCCTCGTCTGGGCCTTCCCCTGACTCCAGGACTGGCCCATCGTCCTCGCCAGCCTCCTCACTGTTCAACTCCGCTGCCAGCTCCGCAGGCTGCTGGCGAACCACAGCAGCGCACGGCTTAAAAAGCATGGCTAAATAGGATGGCATAACACCAGGGCGGGTGGGTGAGCAGATCCACCTGTAGGTGGCAACTACCGGTTCATCTGAACCGCTCTGAACCAGCAGTGGCCCGCCACTGCATTGTAATCATTTTTGTTTCTCTTCTCTGTATTCTTTCTGGAGTCTCAACATCGTTTTTATATTGTGGCAACCATAACTGGATGCAATATTCCAAGTGTGGTCTAACCAAGGCTCTGGAGTTTTTGCATCTGTGCTGGCCACACACATCAAAGCAACAACAGCCTTTGATGGAAAAAGAGAAAAAAGCTTATTGTTGCAGCCTCAAGCTCAGCAAAATAATGAAGTCCAGTGTTAGTTAGCATTGTCTTGTTCTCTGGCCAAAATTGCTTTGAGCTGGGGAACTCACTGCCACCAGATGGGTAGAGTACCAACTGAGACGGCTGTTTTGGTGATGGAGATAAAGTGAGTCAGGCTCTAAGTTTAATGGACTCTGTAGCAGTGTGTCTTGGTAGGCGTGGCATGCCTTGGTGGGCATGCCTTGGTGGGCATGGCAGGGGAAGGATACTGCAAAATCTCCATCCCCACCCCACTGCAGGGGAAGGTTACTGCAAAATCCCCATTCCCTCCCCACTCCAAGGGAAGGTTACTGCAAAATCCCCATTCCCTCCCCACTCAGGGGAAGGTTACTGTAAAATCTCCATTCCCACCCCACTCTGGGGCCAGCCAGAGGTGGCATTTGCCAGTTCTCCGAACTACTCAAAATTTCCACTACTGGTTCTCCAGAACCTGTCAGAACCTTGCTGGATTTCACCCCTGGGATGGCTCAGTGTGAAGTTTCCAGATGTGTCGTGTTGGCAGCTGCGTGACATTTCGCGCGTCCAAGAATTCCACCAAGAGGAAAGACAGAAAGTTTTCTGACATCCTCACCTCTTGGTGACTAAGTCTGTCCTGGAATGGAATTAAAGGCAGGCTTGGACTGAATGGAGCCCAAGCCCGGCCTTAAGAAATAGGATTTTTTCTGAGATATTAGTTAACTGGAGTTCCCCTGCAGGACATTTTAGATTTTCAGTTTTCATTCTGGTTTGGTTTTAAAGGCTGCTCAGACAATGCATTCTTATTGTTAGTCTGTTATTCCGTTCGAGTCTGAGGATCAGGCCCTGGCAACTTTCTGCATTTATAAGCTGCCTTCAGTAAGGAAAAAAAGACAAACTTCGGTAAGAAAAGTCACTCTATAATAAAATGGACACATAACCCTTTGTTCCTTTTTCGCTCCCTCCCCTTGTCCTTTTTCTTTCCTTCTTTCCTGCTTTCCTTCCTTCAACTCTCCCTCCCTCTCTCTATCTTTTCTTCGTTCCTTCCTTCTCTCTCCCCCTATCATCTTCCTTTCTGCCTTCCTTCATCCCTCCCTCCCTCTTCCTCTTTCTTTCTTTCCTTTCTTCTTTCTTTCACTTCTTCCTTCCTTCTCTCTCTCTCCCTATCATCTTCCTTCCTTTCCTCCTCCATTTCCCTTCCTTCCTTCCTTTTCTCCCCCCATCATCTTCCTTCCTTCATCCCTCCCTCCCTCTCTCCCTCTTTCTTTCTTTCTTTCTTTCTTTCTTTCTTTCTTTCTTTCTTTCTTTCTTTCTTTCTTTCTTTCTTTCTTCCTTCCTTCCTTCCTTTTCTCTCTATCATCTTCCTTCCTTTCCTTCCTTTCCTCCTCCATTTCCCTTCCTTCTCTCCCCCATCATCTTCCTTCCTTCATCCCTCCCTCCCTCTCTCCCTCCCTCTTTCTCTTTCTTTCTTTCTTTCTTTCTTTCTTTCTTTCTTTCTTTCTTTCTTTCTCTTTCTTTCTTTCTTTCTTTCTTTCTTTTTCTTTCTTTCTTTCTCTCTCCTATTATCTTCCTTCCTTTCCTCCTCTATTTCTCTTCCTTCCTTCTCTCTCCCCCTATCTTCCTCCCTTCCTCCCTCCCTCCCTTCCTTCCTTCCTTCCTTCCTTCCTTCCTTCCTTCCTTCCTTCCTTCCTTCCTTCCTTCCCTCCCTCCCTCCCTCCCTCCCTGTTATGTATTCATGTATTTCTTCACCTCTGATACTTCTCCTCTTTCTTCTTCCTCACCACCCCCATGCTCCTGTCCTCTTACTCTCTCTCAACTCATTCTCACAGTTAATCCAATGGGGGTCCCACTCTCCCTCTTTCGATTTAGCTCCACGTGGGGTTGAAGTAGGACATCCTCTCCTGGGTTGGCAGAGCTTTTCAATTTAATCTTTAGTTTATAGAACTAAATGTGTGTATCTTTTTAAAATAGTTACTGGCTGCCTTATTGGCTTTATTTATTTATTTTACAGGATGCATATGCCAATCACTCCTAAATGGCTCTGGGTAGCTTACAATATAAAATACGTAAACTTTTAAACTCACCAGCAGAAGAAAACCCCCAGAAACTCAAACTGGCAGCTTTAATTCCCCTAAAAGGTTCACTAAAACCCAACACAAAACCTTACCCCAAATTATAAGAAAAGGATTGTCTCCCTTTTACAAACCCCCTGAGCGTCTGATGAACATGTTATTCGGAGAGTAATTGGAGTAATAACGATGGTTTATTATTCGTGGATCCTGCAGTCGGCAAAGGTTGGATGAGTGTCTAGGATACCTTTGACCTGTTCTGATTTTGTAATTTTAATGACAATAGCAAGCTGGCTGGGGAATTCTGGGAGTTGAAGTCCCACATACGTTAAAGTTGCCAAGGGAGAGAATCAGTGCCGCAGCTCATGACCCAGTTTCTTAAATTTCTTGTTCATTTACCACTCCCAGAATTAAGTTCAGGATTTTGTAGTGCCCCAGCTCCGAATAGAATAGAATTTTTATTGGCCAAGTGTGATTGGACACACAAGGAATTTGTCTTGGTGCATCTGCTCTCAGTGTACATAAAAGAAAATATACCTTCATCAAGGTACAACATTTACAACACAAATGGTGGTCATAGGGTACAATTTAACACTTAATGATATAACACTATGATAATCAGTAAATGCAACCTCTCTTTGCAAACAAAGCCAGCAATTGCCCAATCTTTTTCCAGCATCAGATCAGACTGAGTCAAAAATGTGTAATAAATTTCTTCTTCTTCTTCTTCTTCTTCTTCTTCTTCTTCTTCTTCTTCTTCTTCTTCTTCTTCTTCTTCTTCTTCTTCTTCTTCTTCTTCTTCTTCTTCTTCTTCTTCTCCTCCTCCTCCTCCTCCTCCTCCTCCTCCTCCTCCTCCTCCTCCTCCTCCTCCTCCTCCTCCTCCTCCTCCCCCTCCTCTCTTCCTCCTTCCTCCTCCTCTCCTCCTCCTTTTTTAAAATTTGCATTTATATCCCGCCCTTCTCCGAAGACTCAGGACAGCTTACACTATGTTAGCAATAGTCTTCATCCATTTGTATATTATATACAAAGTCAACTTATTGCCCCCAACAATCTGGGTCCTCATTTTACCTACCTTATAAAGGATGGAAGGCTGAGTCAACCTTGGGCCTGGTGGGACTTGAACCTCCTTCCTCCTCCTCCTCCTCTTCTCCTCCTCCTCTTCTCCTCTCCTCCTCTTCCTCCTCCTCTCCTCCTCCTCCTTCCTCCTCTCCTCCTCCTCCTCTCCTCCTCCTCCTCCTTCCTCCTCTCCTCCTCCTCCTCCTCCTCCTCCCTCCTCCTCCTCCTCCTCCTCCTCCTCCTCCTCCTCCTCCTCCTCCTCCCCCACCTCCCAAGAAAAACAGAGACAACAATGTAATTATTTTCCCCTTTCTTAGACTTCCTATAATTTGGTCTATTTTATTTTTCATTTCTTGTCCTGGATGGAAACAGAATCGCACAACTCGGAGATCCTTGGGTAAAACCTAGGAAAGAACTGGAGAAGTGGAAGACACATTTTTTTTTTCTCATGCCCTCATAAATATCCTGGCAATTTTAGACTCGCCCAGGTCCCTTCTTGTGAAAATGATCCGCCTGGAGCCAAGAATCCAACTTTTTGATGTAGGAATTGTTGTTCTATCCCACAGACTTAAAAAGGAGAATAGGGCCACAGAGTTGACATCAATCAAGGTTTAGTCCGGGCAAGGATGAGGATAGAATATCAGAGAGGTGACCAAGCGTAGCACATGATTCAAATCAAGCCCAAGTTGATTAATTGGGTTCAGTCAGAGTTTTCTGGATCATAACAACTGTTGTTCTCCCTCACAGGGCATCAACGGGGCCTTTGAAAGAGAAGTTCTCGTCTTCCATGCGGGGCCCGCCAAAGTATGCGGCAACATCAAAACCGTCAAGTCATCCGAAGTCTTAAAAGGCTCGGGTGGATTTTAGACAAACTCAATTTGCTCAAGATGGCTCAAAGAGTGATTACACAACATTGTTTTCGTCTTCTTCTTCTTCATCATCATCACCAAAGGGTCTTCAGACACACAGATGCGCAACCGCATACTTGCCTGCAATCAAAGCCCGTGTTTTGACTTATGGAAAAAACGGGTGCTTGGTTTTTTGTTTTTTTTTCCTTTCATAAAACTGAGTAATGGGAAAGACAGCGACAGGGAAATATTTTTCGAAGATTGAGTTGCTGCCCTGTCTCCCAATGTAGACATGTAGAGGCAACACACACACACATACACACACACACAGGGAGAAAAAGAGGGGGAGAGAGAGAGAGAAAGAAAGAGAGATAAAGAGTAATATGGAGAGAGAGAGGGAGAGAGGGAGAGAGGGAGAAAGAGAAAGAGAGAGAGAGAGAGAAAGAGTAAGAGTAAGAGGGAGAGTGAGACAGACAGACAGACAGAGGGAGAGAGAGAGAGAGACAGAGAGAGACTGATACAGGGAGAAAGAGAGAAAAAGAAAGAGGGAGAAAGCGAAAGAAAGAGGGAGTAAAAGAGAGAAAGAGTGAGACAGACAGACAGACAGAGACAAAGACAAAGAGACAGAAACTGAGACAGGGAGAAAGAGAGAGAAAGAGAGAAAGAAAGAGAGAGAGACAGAGACACAGAGACAGAGACAGAAACAGGGAAAAAGAAACAGAGAGAAAGAAAGAAAAGAAGAAAGAGACCGAGAGAAAGAGAATGAGAATGAGAGAGAGAGAGAGAGAGAGAGAGAGACAGAGACAGACAGGAAGAAAGAGAGAGAGAGAGAAAGGAAGAAAGAGACAGAAAGAGAATGAGGAAGAGAGAGAGACAGAGACAGACAGACAGACAGGGAGAAAGAAAGGAAGAAAGAGACAGAAAGAGAATGAGAAAGAGAGAGAGAGACAGACAGGGAGAAAGAAAGAGAGAGAAAGAGAAAGGAAGAAAGAGACAGAAAGAGAATGAGAAAGAGAGAGAGACAGAGACAGACAGAGACAGACAGGGAGAAAGAAAGAGAGAGAAAGGAAGAAAGAGAGAAAGGAAGAAAGAAAGAAAGAAAGAAAGAAAGAGACAGAAAGAGAATGAGAAAGAGAAAGAGAGAGAGAGAGCACAAGCGAGACTGAAATATACTTTACGAATGAAATGTTTGGGATTCACTCTTTCCTTGCTATTACATTGAAGGCAAGAGTTCCTTCCCCTGGCAGTTGTAGGAGCATTTAAGGTGGACTGTTCAAAAGGAATGAAAACTGTTGTACGTGAATTGGGCCATTCCTGTTGTTTCCCCCCTAATGAACTGTGAGAATGTTCTTGAGAGATCTGAGGAGGAGGAAGAGGACTTGTAGATTAGAGAAGGTCAGATCAGAGGCAACTTAGCCTCAAGGAGCGAATGGAGGGCCTGGCAAACATCACAGAAGAAACCCTCCCTAGTTTCTTGGACTGTATAGCTGAGGGGTGGTGGTGAGCCATTAAAAGAATTTCTACTCAACGAGAGGACCTTATCAAGACCCTGACCTGGTGTTTTAGACTCTGTAAATTGGCCCTTCGAGTTGGATCTTCATTCGACTTTCGCAGAGGTCCTTCAACCTTGGGTTTCTTTTCAGAACCACAGAAGGAACCTTCCCAGGAGACAGCCGACCAACCAAGGGACAGGATTCCTCTGACCTGTCTCCTTGTCACGAAGGACACACGTTGCTTCTTCAAGGAGCACCTACAAGAAATTGGAAGAATGTTGGAAGATTATACAGGAGATCACATAAATGTGAACACTGTGGACACTTCGCAGAACCGACATTGGCATCCCTCAACAACCCCAACAAGAAAAATTCCAGTTTTTTTTTCTCATCCCCTTTCCGTCGCCTCTCCCCTCTCCCCAATCCTTCAAATAAAATGGAGAGGTAATAACCCTATCTCAAATAAGGGCAGCGGACGTTTTCCTTTCCCCTTTCTGTTCTCTATTATAAAACCTTCTCCATTATTTCTATTACTATTATTTCTTCTTCTTCTTCTTCTTCTTCTTCTTCTTCTTCTTCTTCTTCTTCTTCTTCTTCTTCTTCTTCTTCTTCTTCTTCTTCTTCTTGTTCTTCTTCTTCTTCTTCTTGTTCTTCTTCATGTTTCTTCCATCTTTTTTCCATCTTTCTTCTTCGCTTCTTCTTCTTCTTCTTCATGTTTCTTCCATGTTTCTTCTTCTTCTTCTTCTTCTTCTTCTTCTTCTTCTTCTTCTTCTTCTTCTTCTTCTTCTTCTTCTTCTTCCATCTTTCTTCCATCTTTCTTCTTCTTCTTCTTCATGTTTCTTCCATGTTTCTTCCATGTTTCTTCTTCTTCTTCTTCTTCTCCTTCTTCTTCTTCTTCTTCTTCTTCTTCTTCTTCTTCTTCTTCTTCTTCTTCTTCTTCTTCTTCTTCTTCTTCTTCATGTTTCTTCCATCTTTTTTCCATCTTTCTTCTTCTTCTTCTTCTTCTTCTTCTTCTTCTTCATGTTTCTTCCATGTTTCTTCTTCTTCTTCTTCTTCTTCTTCTTCTTCTTCTTCTTCTTCTTCTTCTTCTTCTTCTTCTTCTTCTCCTTCTCCTTCTCCTTCTCCTATAATTAATAACAGGTATGGTTATCTCTTATGAAATTTGGGGAGGTCCTGTTAGCCTTTCACCCACCCACCCACCCATATATGTGTCACAGTTTTTATGAGAGCAAGGGACAGACCTATAGGCATGCAGGATGTACGGGCGAATTTTACCTCTCTCTCTGTGCACGCGTGCCTGTGTGTTTGTGTGTGTGTGTGTGTGTGAGAGAGAGAGAGAGAGAGAGAGGGAGAGAAAGAGACTGGCAACAAGGTTAGGAGAACTTGAGGAAGGAGGAGTCTGTTCATTTTGATGTGGAGGGCGGAATTGTCTCTAGCCTTTTATATGAGATTGACCTGCAGATGAACTCAATTAAGATATGAAAATGATCGTCTACTTCTGTGTTTAGATCCTGTTCTTGTTTCGTAGGTTTTTTTTAATGGTATCTGTTTTTACACACCAGCTGAGCCCAAGTGGAGAGAAAGAAGGCCAGAGAGAGAGGGAAAAAAAAAAAAGAAATCATGTTTTGAAAATGAAAAGGAACAAATGTCTTTGGAGGGTTTCAGCTATTCAAGTCATGGTTGTCCCAAAGGTGCCAACTGGACTTTCTTGGTTTTTCTTTGAAGACGTTTCAACTTTTTCAGGTCCGAGAAGCTTCTTCAGGTGTGACTGGATGGTGGATGATGGTCATTGACCAGCTTGTCTGCAAGGAGTATAAATCCTTCCCTTCCCCACCATCCAGTCCAGAGCTGAAGAAGCTTCTTGGATGAGAAACTTCTGGAGGCAGGGAATTCCCCTGATTAATTGTTCTCACTGCCAGGAAATTTCTCCTTAGTTTTAGGTTGGTTCTCTCTTTGTTTAGTTTCCATCTCCTCCTCCTCCTCTTCCTCCTCTTTCTTTAATATGAGAAGAATTCTACTTTTCCCTTTCTGTTCTCTATTATAAAACCTTCTTCATTATTTCTATGTCTATTATTATTTCTTCTTCTTCTTCTTCTTCTTCTTCTTCTTCTTCTTCTTCTTCTTCTTCTTCTTCCTCCTCCTCCTCCTCCTCCTCCTCCTCTTCTTCTTCCTCTTCCTCCTCCTCCTCCTCCTTCTTCTTCCTCTTCTTTTTCTCCTCCTCCTCCTCCTCCACTTTCTTCAATATGAGAAGAACTCTCCCTTTCTGTTCTCTATTATAAAACCATCATTATTTCTATTTCTTCTTCTTCTTCTTCTTCTTCTTCTTCTTCTTCTTCTTCTTCTTCTTCTTCTTCTTCTTCCTCCTCCTCCTCCTCCTCCTCCTCCTTCCTCTTCCTCTTCCTCCTCCTCCTCTACTTTCTTCAATATGAGAAGAACTCTCCCCTTTCTGTTCTCTATTATAAAACCATCATTATTTCTATTTCTATTTCTATTTCTATTTCTATTTCTTCTTCTTCTTCTTCTTCTTCTTCTTCTTCTTCTTCTTCTTCTTCTTCTTCTTCTTCTTCTTCTTCCTCCTCCTCCTCCTCCTCCTCCTCCTCCTCCTCCTCCTCCTCCTCCTCTTTCTTTAATATGAGAAGAACTCTCCCCTTTCTGTTCTCTATTATAAAACCTTCTTCATTATTTCTATTTCTATTATTTCTCCTCCTCCTCCTCCTCCTCCTTCTCCTCTCTCTCTCTCTCTCTGTGTGTCTCTCTCTCCTTTAAAGCCTGTTTCCATCACATTCCTCCCAACTATTTGACGGGGCGGGGTGGTGGTGGTGGGGGCGGAGAGGTGACTTCCTTTCCCTTCCCCACAGATAAATCGCCTTCCTTCTGGCTGATGGTTGCCTCCAGAGACTCTGGTGGAGGAACACTTCCTACCTTGCCTGAACTTTCGAACTTTACCCTGCAGCTCCAACGGAGTGGTGATTCTCAGCACTCCATCAACAAGTGGTCCATATGAAAAACAGATAAAGAACACGCACGCAGACATCCCTCTGATCCCTTCCTATTGCAAATGCATTTAGCAGCCCTCAACAGCTGCTGGCCCCCCCCTTTCCCTTCTTCTTCTTCTTCTTCTTCTTCTTCTTCTTCTTCTTCTTCTTCTTCTTCTTCTTCTTCTTCTTCTTCTTCTTCTTCTTCTTCTTCTTCTTCTTCTTCTTCTTCTTCTTCTTCTTCTTCTTCTTCTTCCCACCCTCCTCCTCCTCCTCCCACCTCTTCTTCCCCTCCCCCCCCTTATATAGGTTTTAGATTCAGGCAGAAGTGTGTGTGTGTGTGTGTGTGTGTGTGTGTGTGTGTGTGTAAAAGGAACTCAAAATCTCAGCAGAAACCAAATGCAAAAGAAGTACATCAATGGAGCAATAAAAAAAAACCACAATTATTGCAACTGAATAAGAAGTGAGAGTCAATATCCATCTCCATCTCCCCATCTATTTACTGTCCATTAAATCTTTGTTTCTCCTCTTCTCTTCCTCCTTTTTACTCTTTCATCTCCATCGTGTGTGTTTTGCATGTCTATAATGTCTCCCTCATCTATCTATCTATCTATCTATCTATCTATCTATCTATCTATCTATCTATCTATCTATCTATCTATCTATCTATCTATCTATCTATCTATCTATCCCCTTATCTCTTTTTCTCTATCATCTATTTATATCATATATCTACATATAGCACATCTATCAGATCTCTTGTCTCTCTCTCTTCTATCTATCTATCTATCTATCTATCTATCTATCTATCTATCTATCTATCTTATCCCTTTATCTCTTTCTCTTTCTCTATCATCTATTTATATCATATATATATATATATATATATAGCCCATCTATCAGATCTCTTGTCTATTTGTCTGTCTGTCTCTGTCTCTCTTTCCCCCTTTTCTTTTTCTCTCTATCATATCTTTCTCTATCATCTATCTCAGGGTTCAAGCAAGCAAGCAAGCAAGCAAGCAAGCAAGCAAGCAAGCAAACAAACAAACAAACAAACAAACAAACAAACAAACAAGCAAACAAACGGAATGGAATAGAATAGAATAGAATAGAATATTACAAAAATTATAATGCAGAAATGTACATTCTTAAAAAGAGAAAGAAGCAACACGCAAACGTGCTTTCAAAATGTTCCAACAGGAGAACCCCTTCCCCTCCCCAAAATATAATATATCAAGGTAACAGTTACTCCCCACCCCCCAGTTGAGTGTGTCCATTTCTCCCTTGCCAAGCAGAAACTTAGTGCCCCGGGGAGACTGTATGTCTGTATGTTGTGTTTCCCCACCCCCCTAAATGGACAATGCCAACTGCCACCTCCGTTGGTGGTCATCTGACTTAACTTTTCTCCTAAGGAAATGCCAAATTCCGTCCGTTCTCCCCCAATCTCTTTCTGCATAACAACACTTCCTGGTTGCCTGGGCAGCTATCCTGACTCCTACGCTGGCTTGTATCGGTTGGAATTTCCTGCCAGTGCCACGGTGTGGGTTCGGTTATTATTATTATTAATTTTACTACTCTGGAGCTGCAGAGATATGCTTTAATCTGATGCCAGCTGGATGGGCACGCCTTAGAGCTCCTCCTTTGCCAGAAATCTGGCCAGTGAGAAGAATGGCCCTCCCCTAATTGTGCCTTTCCCCCACCAAAGCTGGGCTCTGCGTTGAATAAAATGTAACACCTCTGGTCTTCCTTTCCTCCAAAAAGGAGAAATATTAGGGGTTATCTTGAGTTGCAGGTTGGCTGAAGCTAAGTGGGGTGGAGGTTGTTGTTAGTTGCGAAGTCGTGTCCAACCCATCGCGACCCCATGGATAACATTCCTCCAGGCCTTCCTGTCCTCTAGCATCCTCTGGAGTCCATTGAAGCTCACGCCGACTGCTTCAGTGACTCCATTCAGCCACCTCGTTCTCTGCCATCCCCTTCTTCTTCTTTTGCCCTCCATTGTTCCCAGCATTAGGCTCTTCTCCAGGGAGTCCTTTCTTCTCATTAGATGGCCAAAGGATTTGAGTTTCCTCTTCAGGATCTGGCCTTCTAAAGACCAGCCAGGGTTGATCTCCTCTAGGACTGACCGGTCGGATTGCCTTGCAGTCCAAGGGACTCGCAGGAGTCTTCTCCAGCACCAGAGTTCAAAGGCCTCGATTCTTTGGCGCTCAGCCTTCCTTATAGTCCAACCTTCAGAGCCATACATTGCAACTGGGAAAACCTTCACCTTGACTACACACATTTTTGTTGGCAGGGTGATGTCTCTGCTTTTTAGTATGCTAAAAAGGGGTGGAGGTACTATTCATAAATTACAGATTAACCGAGTTGGAAGGGACCTTGTAGGTCATCTACTCCAACCCTCCACCCCACCCAAGCAGGAGACCCTACACCATTTCTGACAAATGGCAGTCCAATCTCTTCTTGAAAGCCTCCAGTGATGACACTCCCACAACTTCTGAAGGCGACTTCTGTTCAGATCATGGTTGTCCCAAAGATGCTCTTTCAAGAGGCAACTGGATGTTCTGTTTTTTTTCACTGAAGACGTTTTGCTTCTCATCCAAGAAAAGCTGAAGAAGCTTCTTGAATGAGAAGCAAAACATCTTCAAAGTCAAACCAGAACATCCAGTTGCCTCTTGGGGAAAAAAAAACACCTTTGGGACATCTTGAAAAACGGTTTCTGAAATTCAGTGACAAAATGACCAACCTTTGATGGGACAACTTGTGGGCGAGGAAGGGGACTATGAAGTGGGCACATAAGGATAAAATGGGGATTATCTGCCTTCAGGAAACAGGATGGCGGCTTTGGAATTCATGAGAGCTCTTGCACAAAAACTAGAACCCTGTGGGTGTTGTTGTTAGAACATCCAAGTTCTGCTCCTCCATGGTTTTGTTCGCAGAGGTTGTGTGACCATGTAAGCTGAAGTTCTAGCACAGGGGTCGGCAACCCGCAGCTCTGGAGCCACCTGTGGCTCCTTCATTCCTCTGCTGCGGCTCCTTGTCGCCAGTCAGCTACACAATTTCGATTAGGACAGGTTAGGTTTATTTATTTTTATTTATTTATTTTTATACTTTTATACCGTACCATCTCCCGTAGGACTCAGGGCGGTTCACAGGCATATTAAAATACAACAATAATAAATAAGCAATTTAAAACCCAATTAAAACAAAATATTTCAATCGCCAAATAACTAAAATGGTAAAAACCGGTTAAAACCCATTAAAATTAACTAAAATATTTTATTCTTAGGCTAGTCCAGCTCGTTGAAATAATAAAGTCTTCAGTTCACGCCTGAAGGTCCGGAGGTCTGGGAGTTGCCGTAACCCTGGAGGAAGCTCCTTCCACAGGGCCGGTGCTGCCACAGAGAAGGCCCTCCCCCTGGGGGTCGCCAACCTGCATTGCTTGGTCGACGGCACCCGGAGGAGGCCCGTTCTGTGGGAGCGCACCGGTCGTTGGGAGGCTATCGGCGGCAGGAGGCGGTCTCGTAGGTACCCCGGTCCTAAGCCATGGAGCGCTTTAAAGATAATGACCAAAACCTTGAATTGCACCCGGAAGGCTACCGGCAGCCAGTGTAGGCCGCGCAGGATAGGTGGTTATATGGAAGCAATGCGGTGCTCCCTCTATCACCCGCGCAGCCGCATTCTGGACTAACTGGAGCCTCCTGGTGCTCTTCAAGGGGAGCCCCATGTAGAGAGCATTGCAATAGTCCAGGCGGGAAGTGACGAGGGCATGAGTGACCGTGCGTAAGGCATCCTGGTCAAGGAAGGGGCGCAACTGGCGAATCAGGTTCACTATCTTCGGTCTGACCTAAGCACAATACATGAAATCATCTGCTACAATGTCCTACCAGCCAATGAGCTTCAACCAAAACAATACAAGAGCACACAATAGATAAAAACTCATGGTAAACCGATCCAAACTAGACTGCAGAAAATACGGCTTCAGCAACAAGAGTGGTCAATGCCTGGAATGCCCTACCTGACTCTGTGGTTTCTTCCCCAAATCCCCAAAACTTTAACCTTAGACTGTCTACTGTCGACCTCACCCCATTCCTAAGAGTTCTGTAAGGGACGTGCATAAGCGCACCAGCCTGCCTACCGTCCCTGTCCTAATGTTTTCTTGTATTCGTATCCTTTACATGTATTTATAATTATGTTTACACTTGTATCTGTCATAAAATACATGCTTGACAAAATAAATAAAATAAAAATAAAGAAAGGTAGAAGGAAAAGGACGCTGTGCTAGGAGGAGACTCTATGGTGGGGGAAACTGGATTTTCAGTTGGCTTCAGAATTGAATAGGAGGCTTCTGGTTAGGACCTTTGTGGCTCTTTGTGGCTTAAGGTTGCCGACCCTTGTGTAGCAGATGTGTTCATGAGGCCTTGTTGGGAACTCAGCCGATTAAGATAACTGAGGGCTTTGTGATTTTTACAAAATAGAATAGAATAGAATAGAATTTTTATTGGCCAAGTGTGATTGGACACACAAGGAATTTGTCTTGGTGCATATGCTCTCAGTGTACATAAAAGAAAAGATACGTTCATCAAGGTACAACATTTACAACACAAATGATGGTCAATATATCAATATAAATCATAAGGATTGCCAGCAACAAAGTTACAGACATACAGTCAGAAGTCGAAGGAGATGGGTGATGGGAACGATGAGAAGATTAATAGTAGTGCAGATTTAGTAAATAGTCTGACAGTGTTGAGGGAATTATTTGTTTAGCAGAGTGATGGCCTTCAGGAAAAAACTGTCCTTGTGTCTAGTTGTTCTGGTGTGCAGTGCTCTATAGCGTCGTTTTGAGGGTAGGAGGGGTCTGTAAATATTTTCATGGCCCTTTCAGCAAACAACGGTTTAAACTGTGGAAATTCCGCCTCTTTCTGGATACTAATCGGAGGCCAGTTTGAAGTTTGGCCTTCTGTGAAGTCTTGCTTCAGATGACAGCTCGGAAAGGGTCAAGTGGTTCCCCCCGTGGATTGAGCTGCAGCTTCTGTTGTTGTTGTGAATCAAGCCAGACAACTTTGAACTGTGACCCGTTGATGTTTTGACAGCTCAGGGGCCACCAGGCACAGGAGGATAGCTCAGGCAAGTGTTTTATGGCAGTCCTTCTCCTGCTCGGAAAGGCTAAAGTTGAGAAATATCGGAGGTCACAAAACTGGAGAAGGTGTCAGCGTCTTCCGTAGGTGTTTTCCTCCCAGATATCCTTCTGCCACCGTCGGCTGTCTAGCGGAGGTAGAGTCCCCTGTCTGAAGGGATTTTCCCAGCAACAAATCCATCCAGCTTTGCGCCTTGCTTGCAAATTCAGAATTCAGCAGAAGGAGGCCAGAGGACTTGTTTTTTTTTTATTTGAATTTATATCCTGCCCTTCTCCGAAGACTCAGGGCAGCTTACACTATGTCAAGCAATAGTCTTCATCCATTTGTATATTTATATACAAAGTCAACTTATTGCCCCCAACAATCTGGGTCCTCCTTTTACCTACCTTATAAAGGATGGAAGGCTGAGTCAACCTTGGGCCTGGTGGGACTTGAACTTGCAGTAATTGTTCTCCTTCTCTGACTCTCTTTTGGAGGGCGGTTGATCGTGCCTTCGTAAATTTGTGGAAGCAAAAAGCAAAAAAAATAAATTAAAAAAATTGGGGGGCGAAAATGCATATGTGGCTAGAAAAAAAAAATGTTAAGGCAGCCTATAGATTTTAAGCCAAAACTATTTTTTTTAAAGGGGACGCGGTGGCTTAGTGGCAAAGACGCTGAGCTTGTCGATCGAAAGGTTGGCAGTTCAGCAGTTCGAATCCCTAGTGCTGCGTAACGGGGTGAGCTCCCGTGACTTGTCCCAGCTTCTGCCAACCTAGCAGTTCGAAAGCAGGTAAAAAATGCAAGGAGAAAAAATAGGGACCACCTTTGGTGGGAAGGGAAGAGCGTTCCGTGTGCCTTTGGCGTAATACCAGAAAAAAAAATACGTTAAAGGGAATATATATTTGATATGACCTGTTTGCAAGAATTGTATTTGCATAACGTTGGGAAAGCGAGGAAACACCTACGGAAGAAGATAGAGTTAAAAAAATATTGGACTTTGCAGAAATGGACAGGCTGACACTGAAGATAAAAGAAAAAGAAGACGCAGAATATTTTCGAACTTGGGACTTTGTTTTATCAAATGGTTGGAGAACAGGAATAGAAATTAGGACTTAAGAAGTATTACTGTGTAAACAA
>NC_080553.1:12554491-12569491 GCF_028640845.1 Ahaetulla prasina | reverse complement strand
TTTTTATATCTATTTCTATATTTATCTCTCTCATCTATCTATATATCTATATATCTATATCTAATCTATATCAATCTATATCTATCTATATCTATCTATTTTCTCTCTCTCTCTCTCATCTATATCTATATATCATCTATCTATATCTATATCTATCTATTTTCTATATCTATCTCTATATCTATTTATCTCTATCATCTATCTATATCTATATCATCTATATCTATCTATCTATCTATCTATCATCTATCTATCATCTATTTATCTATATCTATCTATTTTCTATCTCTCTCTCTCATCTATCTATATCTATCTATCTATCTATCATCTATCTATCTATATCTATCTATTTTCTATCTCTATCTGTCTTTCATCTATCTATCTATCTATCTATCTATCTATCTATCTATCATCTATCTATCTATATCTATCTATTTTCTATCTCTATCTGTCTTTCATCTATCTATCTATCTATCTATCTATCTATCTATCTATCTATCTATCTATCTATCTCTACATCTATCTCTACATCTATCTCTACATCTATCTCTACATCTATCTATCTATCTATCTATCTATCTATCTATCTATCTATCTATCTATCTATCTATCTATCTATCTATCTATCTTGTTTGCTTCCCGCAATACCTAGCCAAACATAATATGACGGTACAATAGATTCCAATTATGCACGAGGATGAAGAATAACAGAACGAGAGATTTGGAAGGTACCGTGGAGGTCTTCTAGTCCAACCCTCTGCTCAAGCAGGAGACCCTATATTATTCCAGGCAAGAGTCTGTCCAGTTTCTTCTTGAAAACCTCCAGTGATGAAGCACCTACAACTTCTGAAGGCAAGCTGTTCCACTGGTTAATTGTTCTCACTGCCAGGAAATTTCTTAGTTTTAGGTTGCTTCTCTCCTGGATGAGCTTCCATCCGTTGTTTCTCGTCTTACCTTCTAGTGCTTTGGAGCATAAGTGGACCCCTCCTCTTCTTTGGGGCAGCCCC
The DNA here is from genome assembly GCF_028640845.1 of Ahaetulla prasina. Lineage (NCBI taxonomy): Eukaryota > Metazoa > Chordata > Lepidosauria > Squamata > Colubridae > Ahaetulla > Ahaetulla prasina. Next base: position 12,568,484 of record NC_080553.1, on the reverse strand, counting down.
TCAAATACTGGAAGACTGCTATCCTGTCTGTCTGTCCCACTGAGCCCATTGTCAGAGAGGTGCGCGTAATTACCTGGCATCACCACGAATGACCCCTGTGGCTCCATGGCAACCAAACAGGCGCTGAGGATGGAAGGAGAATCCGCAGAGGAGATACCACACATCCGACACACCTCCTTCAGCTGCTTACTGATTGTCTGCAGGGAGCACTCTCCCAGCAGGATGCTCCAGTCTGAAAAACAGGAAAAAAATGGTTGTGGTGGGGGGAGAGAAATGTGGCTGTCACCTAGACTTTTCTCCCAACCAGAAGTCAAAGCAGAACAAAGATTTTAGCCCATCGCTTCCTGGGGGAAGGAACATCCTGGAGGACCATGTCTGACGGGGTGTCATGTTATCATTTAACTCAGTGGTTCTCAACCTTTATAGTGCTGCGACCCCTTTAATACAATTCCCCACGATGTGGTGACCCCAACCATAAAATTATTTTTGTTTTGAATTTATCGCGCCTGAAGCCGTATTGGCTAGCGATCTGAACTGCTTGCGATTGCCTTGAGGGCGGAGGCATTAAAGCGGAGACTCCTCCCCTATTAAGTTTATCGCGCCTGAAGCCAGCTTAGGCTAGCGATTGGGAGTGATTACAGCTGGCTTGAGAGGGAGACATCAGAGCAAAGATTTCTCTCTTTTTTAATTCATCGCGCCTGAAGCCGAATTCGGCTAGCAATTTGAAGAGCCTGCAGCTGGCTTGTGGAATCAACCACTGGAGCGCGATTCTTCGACTCGCAAGTATACTTCCCACATTTCCGATGGTCTTAGGGACCCCTGGCAAGTCGTCATTTGACCCCCAACAAGGTCGCAACCCACAGGTTGAGAACCGCTGATTTAACTCCTGTGCAGTTTTTAGAATCGGATCTTGTTTTCGGTCAACTCTGAAGCTGGTCTGACTTGAAGCCATCTTGGAGGCTTCAGTCTTACCACAATGGTGTTGAGGGATTAAGTGGGGGGAGAGAGAATAGAAATTTATTTTATAATTTAATTTAATTTAGTTTAATTTATTTATTTTATATATTTATTTTTTTTAATATTTTTATTTTATTTTATTATTTTATTTATATTGCCGCCTATTCGTCCATGGCGACTCAAGGTGGCTTACAGACTATAAAAAACCTCATTTAAAAACAGTGAAACTAATTAAAAAAAATCAAATAAACTAATGTAATAAAATCAGCCCTGAACCCCACCTTCCGCCCCAGTGGCAGCTGATCACCCGAGCCATTGAATGGGCTCCATCCTGAACCAGGTCTTCAGCGTCTTCCGGAAGAGAATTAGAGTGGGGGCCGTTCTAATCTCTGGGAGGGATGATGTTTCAGAGAGAGGGAGCCACCATGGAGAAGACCCTTCTTTTGGGTCTCCCTCGGGAATGGGATTTGCAGCATTCCCTGCCTCCCTGCTCTAATGGGTCGGGTAGATCTGACCGGCAAGAGACAGTCCTTCAGATAACCTGGTTCCAGGCCAGCTGATGTTTTGTAGCCAAAACAAAATAGTTTCCCCTGAGAACCAAGGACATTCCCACAGGTGTTAGTTTGTGGGTTGAAAAGAGGAGGAGTGAAGTTTCCAAGCAACCTTGATTGGACCCTGTTTGGAAAAGTGGGGGGAAAACTTTACTTTCAATTAAGTGAAAATCGCGGGAACCTTTAGAGTCGGTTTTCACCAATCCGTGCCAATATATGTCCAATAAACCTCTTCTTTGAGGAATCTTTGCTTGCCTCGGAGTTCTGTTTGCTACAGACTTATTACTTGGAACCCTGACAGTTTTTCCTTAGCATCATTTTCACCTGTCTTGTCCCAAAGGTGCTTTTTCAAAAGGCAACTTTTCGTTCCGTCCCGCCCCTCCACGCTACAAAGATTGGGGACCACTGATAAAGGTGAACAGATGGTGATCCGGAGCTGTTTTGTTCCAGGATTATTATTCCAAAATAATTTACCAACAATCAAATGCCACACCCGTGTACATCTGTGTCCTGTCAAATGTATTTTTGAGGATCTTCTGACAACAGAATGCAATCGATGTTGCGTGCTTTGGGGCAAACACTGTCTAAATTAGGGCTTTTATACCTTTTAAATTTTATGTTTTTAATGTTGGTATTTAGACCTGTGTTTTCTGACATGAATAAATAAATAGCAATCCGCTCTGACAGCGCCTCAAGTTCCTACGGTCGACCAACTGGGAAAGGAGGCATGGTGGCGCAGTGGTTACAACGCAGCGTTGCAGGCTAATTCTGCCGACTGCCAACAGTTCGAATCTTGCCAGCTCAAGGTTGACTCAGCCTTCCACCCTTCCGAGATTGGAAGGACCCAAGATCGTTGGGCGCAATAGGCTGACTCCGTAAAACTTGCTTAGAGAGTTCTGTAAAACACTGTAAAGCGGTATATAAGTCTAAGTGCTATATCTTAGCACACTTTGGAACGAACTTCCCCCGGGCTTACGCCTAATACCTGACCTTCGGACCTTCCGCCGCGAACTGAAGACACATCTTTTCATTCGCGCGGGGCTGGCTTAAATTTTAAATTTTAAATTACATAAATTTTATCGATTTTAAATTTTTTGCTAATTTTAAATGGGGTTTTGGTTTTTATAAATTTTTAAAGTTCTAGGCTAATTATAATAAGTTTTTTAACTTGCATTTTAAATTTGTATACTGTAGTGTCTGTATTTTATTGTTGCCTGTACACCGCCCTGAGTCCTTCGGGAGAAGGGCGGTATAAAAATCAAATAAATAATAATAATAATAATAATAATAATATCTAAAGGCCTTGTAGCCCAGGTACCTTTCAGCTCCCCGTGGCCGAGCCGTCCAAGGCGCCCAATCACGACTCTCCAGGGAAGGGACGTCATCTGGATGATCCCGATGCACCATTCCCATAGCTTCTGCAAGCCAATTTTACGTGCTGACACCTTGCACCTCCGTGATCTGGAGGGAAAAGAGAGTAGTAAGAGCTGTAAGCAGGCATTGCTTTGTTTTTTCTTTTTATGACCCGTCATTCCTTTATTCGGGATAGAGTCAAAGCGACTGAATGGAGCTGAGCGTTTACTGGCCAGAGGTCCTTCCTGACACCTACAGGGAGTGCGCAACAGATATTTTCTGATTGCGCCCCGAGAGCGAAACATCTGTTTGGAGATGAGTGTTTACTGGCCGGATGCCCTTCCTGATGCCTATGCAGAGTTCATAGCAAATATTTTCTCTTTGCACTCTGATGGAGAAACATCTGTTTGGAGATGAGCTTTTGCTGGCCGGATGCCCTTCCTGATGCCTACAAAGAGTTCATAGCAAATATTTTCTCTTTGTGCCGTGACAGAAAAACATCTCTTTGGAGATGAGCGTTTATTGGCCGGATACCCTTCCTGATGCCTATGCAGAGTTCATAGCAAATATTTTCTCTTTGCACCCTGAGAGAGACACATCTGTTTGGAGATGAGTGTTTACTGGTCAGATGCTCTTCCTGATGCCTATGCAGAGTTCACAGCAGATTATTTTCTTTTGGCGCCCTGCTAGAGAAACATCTATCACCGCCTAGGACTGAATTCTCAATCTACTGAGTGGGAGATGAGCATCTTCACCTTTAAGCCACCACGACGCTGGGCTATAAAAGCGTGCACTCAATGCCTTTAAACAATGTATTTATGACCAGGAAGTCCAGCACGATTGTCTCCTCTAAAGTTTGCCGCTGTTTTAGAATTGCGTTCGCGCAATATTGGAAGGAACATAACTTACCACCAGAGGGATTGATTATCCAGAAAATATTTGAATGTGCCGAATTGAATAAACTAACCTTAGAATTAAAAGAAAAAGATGATTCGGAATATTATGCGGTTTGGAAAAAATGGTATAGGTGGATAGACGACAGAAACAAAAATAGGTAATATTCATACAAAAGCTGAGGATGTATGCGTGTGTGTGTGTGTGTGTGTGTGTGTGTAAATGTAGATTTTACTTGAACTATTAATCCAAAGTATATAAAACTGACACTGTCTATGTGCTAGAGTTATGGTAAAAAAAACCTACAATAAAAATTATTTATTAAAAAAATTTTTGCAGCTGTTTGGTTTGGCTTTTTTTTTTTTAAAAAGCCTACCTGTTTGGCAAATCAATGTTGACAATGCAGGTTTCCAACAAGTCCCCGTGCAGGTCAGTGCAGGAGGCCAGAAGCCAACGCTGATCGTGAGAGAGACAATACCCCACAAAGAGCACGTTATACTTCTGGCTGGCTTCGCCAAAGGTCTCCCCGAGCTCCGTCTGCTTGTCTTTGATAGGTGCCAGGATAAATGGAGGGGAGTACAGCTGAATGGGACTCGGCCGCTACCCAAAAAAAACAAAAAAACCACACTTTAAATTAGTAACACGGTTTCCCAAACGCCTGGGAAAGGGCGTCTTACGAAATGCTAACAGGGTTGGGACCAGAGGTGAAATCTAAAAATTTTCCCTACCGGTTCGGTGGGCGTGGCTTAATTGGTGGGCGTGGCTTGGTGGTCAGGTGACTGAATGGGCATGGCCAATAATAATAAATAATAAAAATAATAAAGTATAGAAAACTTGGGAGCGCACTGGTCTACCTTCTTTAAAAATAGAGGCACTGATCTACTAATTGGCTTTTTTTGGGAGGCACCGGTCTACCTTCTTTAAAAATAGAGGCACCAGTCAGCTCTAGAGCGGCCCTTTGAAGTGCCATGGCAGTCATTTAAGGCCGTTTGCAGTATATCACCACCGAGAGCTTCAGGGACAGAGAAGAGGAACAGCGAGGTGTGGGCGGTGGGAGGGGGTGAGGCTGGGATTTTTGCTACCAGTTCTCCAAACTACCCACCCCCATCGCTACTGGATCGCGCGATCCGGTCCGAACTGGGAGCATTTCACCCCTGGTTGGGACCATCCCAGATTTGCCAAAGGATGCCGTACTTCGGAGCAGCGGTGCTACTTCGGTTTGAGAGGAAGAGAGTGGGCCCCAGAATAGCTTCGCTGGGCTTCGGCACTCACCTCCGAGTTCTTGAGCGTCATCTCAATGCTGGCAGCTGGTCCGAAACCGGTCAGAGACTTGATGTGAATCTGGGTGGGTAGCGGTCGCCTGCACTGACAGTAGACGGAAAATGCCAGGGATTTCAAGTGCTGGATATAAAAGATCTGCTCGTCCTTCATGGTCTGCAGCATATATTGGCAAGGCACAATCTGAAGGAAAAAGCAAAGCCGGGATTCGCCAAGAACCATAGCAAGAGCATGTCAGCGTTCCAGAAAAACCTGTAACTCCAAGTAAAAACTCTGAAGCAAGCATTTTCTGAAAGTTCTATTTACTAGGATAGGTAAACTGGCACGTCTGGGAAAACCCGAATCTGAGAGGTCTGGGTTTTCCCTCAGTCAATCAAAAAACCCCAAAACCATCCCCTCATTCCTCGGTCGATCACATGTTCTGATTGCCAACCGTCCTATCTCGAGACAGCACTCCAACCGCTCCTCCTCCGGATGCAGGATCGGCCTTACCTTGACCGACAGGAAGGATGCTATGATGTCTAAAGACAACCCCTCTACTAAATCCCGCCCCCCCCTCCTACTTTCCCACACATGAGAAGGTGGCAGCACGGAAGCTTCCGGCTTAATATGGCTTCCAAAGCTGACATAGCATTTACAGCAGAGTTCCTCAAACTTTTTAAACAGGGGGCCAATTCACGGTCCCTCAGACTGTTGAGGGGGCTGGATCTGCTGGGTGGGCATAGCTAGGTGATCATGTGACTGGGTGGATATGGCCAATTTAGCAGCCCATTAAAATTAAACTTTTAAGTCATTAAGCTGGTTAGAGAAGGGATGTGGCTGCCTTTGGGGGCAGTGAGGGACTTCTGTTTCTGTGTATGTGTGTCTCTCTCCTTCCCTCCCTCCCTCCCTCTCTCTCTGGAGGCTGGGGAAGCAGGAGGGGGCGATATAGGTGGGGTAGCCTCGTGGTCCTGCGCAGGCTGGATTAATGGCTTCAGTGGGCCATATCCAGCCTGCGGGCTGTACTTTGAGGACCCATGGCTTAGACTTATCTACCGCTTCACAGTGCTTGACGGCCCTCTCTAAGCGGTTTACAGAGTACAGCCTCTTGCCCCCCCCAACAATCTGGGTCCTTATTTTACTGACCTCGGAAAGATGGAAAGCTGAGTCCTACCTTGAGCCGGTGAGGATCAAACTGCTGACAGTGGGCAGAATTAGCTTGCAATCCTTCATTCTAATCACTGCACCACCACGGTTCTTAATAGCAATAGCGCTTAGACTTAAATACCGCTTCACAGTGCTTTATGGCCTTCTGTAAGTGTTGTGACTCGTCCTCCCTCCTCTCCTCAGCCGGGCCCCTCCCGTCTCCAACCGGGCCTTTTATCAGACTCTGAGTCTGATAATGAAGATGAACGGCCTGTCATGCCTCCAGGCCCCGGCCCCGGCCCCATGCCCGGAGAGGATTCCAGGAGTGAACAAACAAGCCCGAGAAACCTCACTCATATGGCGTGTGTGTGTTCCTTTGGCTCAGCCATCAGAGGAAGCCAGCCAGGGATTGGAATTGCTCGGGCCTACTCCTTCTGACCCCTCCTTTTCCCAAACAGCAGAAGACAATTCAAAGTGGGAGGACCCTCGCTTCCGGAGATCTGAGAGGCGGCGCCAGCAGAAGGAAGGGAGGGGCAGGCCTGGATAAATGCTGAGTCATGGAGCCACACCCCACAGCCTATATAAAGGACCTGCTTTTGGCATTCCAACCTTAAGTCAAGCAAAGTCTCATCTAGTTTGCTGAAGTCACAACTTGGACTCCTGCCTGCCCTGAGAAACCTGGAAGGAATTTGGCAAAGCTGCAAAGGCTTCGTTGCCACGCTGGATACGGACTTCCTTGACCCGGTCATCGGAGGGGGAGGGGGACACGACACTAAGCGGTTTACAGAGTCAGCCTCTTGCCCCCCCAACAATCTGGGTCCTCATTTTACCAATTGCAGGAGGATGGAAGCCGGTCAGCTATCAGTGGGCAGAGTCACCCTGTGATACTGCATTCTAACCACTGTGCACCATGGACGGATGGATAGATGGATGGATGGATGGATGGATGGATGGATGGATGGACGGATGGAAAATAGCAATAGAGCTTAGACTTATATACTGCTTCACAGTGCTTTACGGCCCTCTCTGTGCGGTTTACAAAGTCGGCATCTTGCAAACCGAAACAACCTTGTATTTATGACGGTCGCAGCGTCCCGGGGTTACGTGATCCCCTTTTACGACCTTCTGACAAGCACCAGTCAACGGGGAAGCTGCAGTCACTTCACAACTGGGTTACTAACTTATCAACTGCAATCTTCAGGAGCAGCAGACACTTTTCTTGAGCCGCGGTGGCGCAGTGGTTAGAGTGCAGTACTGCAGGCTACTTCTGCTGATCATCGGCTACCAGCAGTTTGGCAGATCGAATCTCACCAGGTTCAAGGTTGACTCAGCCTCCCATCCTTCCATGGTGGGTAAAATGAGGACCCAGATGGTTGGGGGCAAGAGGCTGACACTGTAAACTGCTTAGAGAGGGCTGTAAAAGCACTTTGAAGAGGTAAATAAGTCTAAGTGCTATTACTTTTCCTTCCTCCCTCCCTCCCTCCCTCCCTCATTCTCTTTCCTCATGGCGGAGTAGTCAGAATGCAGTACTGCAGGCTACTTCTGCCCACTGCCAGCAGTTCGATTCTAACTGGCTCAAGGTTGGCTTAGCCTTCTGTCCTTCCGAGGTTATTAAAATGAGGACCCAGACTGTTGCGATCAATGTGCTGACTCTGTAAACCGCTTAGAGAGGCTGTAAAAGCACTTTGAAGAGGTAAATAAGTCTAAGTGCTATTACTTTTCCTTCCTCCCTCCTCCCTCCTCTCCTCAGCCGGGCCCCTCCGTCTCCAACGGGCCTTTTATCAGACTCTGAGTCTGATAATGAAGATGAACGCCTGTCATGCCTCCAGGCCCGGCCCCATGCCCGGAGAGGATTCCAGGAGTGAACAAACAAGCCGAGAAACCTCACTCATATGGCGTGTGTGTTCCTTTGGCTCAGCCATCAGAGGAAGCCAGCCAGGATTGGAATTGCTCGGGCCTACTCCTTCTGACCCCTCCTTTTCCCAAACAGCAGAAGACAATTCAAAGTGGGAGGACCTCGCCCGGAGATCTGAGAGGCGCGCCAGCAGAAGGAAGGAGGGCAGGCCTGGATAAATGCTGAGTCATGGAGCCACACCCCACAGCCTATATAAAGGACCTGCTTTTGGCATTCCAACCTTAAGTCAAGCAAAGTCTCATCTAGTTTGCTGAAGTCACAACTTGGACTCCTGCCTGCCCTGAGAAACCTGGAAGGAATTTGGCAAAGCTGCAAAGGCTTCGTTGCCACGCTGGATACGGACTTCCTTGACCCGGTCATCGGAGGGGGAGGGGGACACGACACTAAGCGGTTTACAGAGTCAGCCTCTTGCCCCCAACAATCTGGGTCCTTATTTTACTGACCTCGGAAAGATGGAAAGCTGAGTCCTACCTTGAGCCGGTGAGGATCAAACTGCTGACAGTGGGCAGAGTCACCCTGTGATACTGCATTCTAACCACTGTGCACCATGGACGGATGGAAAATAGCAATAGCGCTTAGACTTATCTACCGCTTCACAGTGCTTTACGGCCCTCTCTGTGCGGTTTACAAAGTCGGCATCTTGCAAACCGAAACAACCTTGTATTTATGACGGTCGCAGCGTCCCGGGGTTACGTGATCCCCTTTTACGACCTTCTGACAAGCACCAGTCAACGGGGAAGCTGCAGTCACTTCACAACTGGGTTACTAACTTATCAACTGCAATCTTCAGGAGCAGCAGACACTGTAAACTGCTTAGAGAGGGCTGTAAAAGCACTTTGAAGAGGTAAATAAGTCTAAGTGCTATTACTTTTCCTTCCTCCCTCCCTCCCTCCCTCCCTCATTCTCTTTCCTCATGGCGGAGTAGTCAGAATGCAGTACTGCAGGCTACTTCTGCCCACTGCCAGCAGTTCGATTCTAACTGGCTCAAGGTTGGCTTAGCCTTCTGTCCTTCCGAGGTTATTAAAATGAGGACCCAGACTGTTGCGATCAATGTGCTGACTCTGTAAACCGCTTAGAGAGGCTGTAAAAGCACTTTGAAGAGGTAAATAAGTCTAAGTGCTATTACTTTTCCTTCCTCCCTCCTCCCTCCTCCCTCCTCCCTCATTCTCTTTCCTCATGGCGGAGTAGTCAGAATGCAGTACTGCAGGCTACTTCTGCTGATCATCGGCTACCAGCAGTTTGGCAGATCGAATCTCACCAGGTTCAAGGTTGACTCAGCCTCCCATCCTTCCATGGTGGGTAAAATGAGGACCCAGACTGTTGCGATCAATGTGCTGACACTGTAAACTGCTTAGAGAGGGCTGTAAAAGCACTTTGAAGAGGTAAATAAGTCTAAGTGCTATTACTTTTCCTTCCTCCCTCCCTCCCTCCCTCCCTCATTCTCTTTCCTCATGGCGGAGTAGTCAGAATGCAGTACTGCAGGCTACTTCTGCCCACTGCCAGCAGTTCGATTCTAACTGGCTCAAGGTTGGCTTAGCCTTCTGTCCTTCCGAGGTTATTAAAATGAGGACCCAGACTGTTGCGATCAATGTGCTGACTCTGTAAACCGCTTAGAGAGGGCTGTGAAAAGCACTGTGAAGCGGTACCTAAGTCTTAAGTGCTCTTCTTCCACCCAACTCCAAAAGACCTCTGCCTCTTTCCAGGAAAACCCACCTGAAGAATGAAAGAGCTCCTCATGTTTTCAGGGAGGTTGTCCAACATTTCGGTGTAACAGCGCATCAAGCTCAACAACCAGAAACTGGCAGAAGACGATTCCTCTTCCGTGGTGTAGGTGAAGGGATCCACCATATAGATGACCACAGCCGGTGGGTAGGCATGGCTGTCCGCAGACTCGGGTTCCGTGGGGATTCCTATCCTCTCCCTCTCTGCAGAGCTACAAAAAAAACAACAACAACAACCACAAAACAGTGATTTATGTCAAGGGTTGACAACCGCCATAGGAAGAAGCGGCCATGGGGAGAACTGAGCTTCAGTTTCCAAAAAAATATAATTAAAAATGCATCATTTGAGGATTAAGGGCTATCTTGGCATATTCCTAAACCTGGATTGAAAAGAGGGCACAGGCTCCTACCCAGCACAAAGATTAAGCACCCTGGCTGAAATTAATAAGCTTGTGTGTCTCTCTATTATAGAATTATCTGGTAATTAACTTTGACCGGTGCCAGTAACCAATTTTTGCTATTACAATTACAAGACCAGCAGGGGGCAGTATGTGGCTGAATATTATTATTATTTCCTTATTGAGACTCATCAGGGATCTCCAGTTTTATTTCTCTGGGGTTCAAACTCTCTACCAAAAACTAATTTCATGTACCATTATATTTTAGATGACTTTAGAGGTCGCCTTTAGCTTAAGAGGTAAAGGATCCCCTCGCACATATGTGCTAGTCATTCCTGACTCTAGGGGGCGGTGCTCATCTTTGTTTCAAAGCCGAAGAGCCAGCGCTGTCCGAAGACGTCTCTGTGGTCATGTGGCCGGCATGACTCAATGCCAAAGGTGCACAAAACGCCGTTCCCTTCCCACCAAAGGTGGTCCCTATTTTTTCTACTTGCATTTTTTACCTGCTTTCGAACTGCTAGGTTGGCAGAAGCTGGGACAAGTCACGGGAGCTCACCCTGTTACGCGGTGGTAGAGATTCAAACCGCTGAACTGCCGACCTTTCGATCGACAAGCTCAGCGTCTTAGCCGCTGAGCCACCGTGTCCCACAGTCCTTAGCATACAACTGGAATTGACCCCCTCAAATTTCCATCCGTTAAGCAAGGCGGTTGCTAAGTATGACCTTCTTGCCATGGTTGTTAAACAGATCGTGCAGTTAAGCTAACTGCATGGCCGTGAAGCGAATCTGCTTCCGTGGTTGATTTTGCTCGGCTGGGAAGGTTACAAATGGGGATCACGTGACCCCGGGGCCATTGCAACCGCCATAAATGCATGCTAGTTGCCAAGAGCTCGAATTTTGATTCATGTGACCACAGGGATCCTGCCCAACGGTTGTTCATCGCAAAAATTGTCATAAGTCAATTCTTCCCATTTTAACTTCAAGTGTCCCTAAATGCATGGTTGTAAGTTTTTTTGTTTGTTTTTTTTATTTGCATTTATATCCCGCCCTTCTCCGAAGATTCAGGGCGGCTTACATTGTGTTAAGCAATAGTCTTCATCCATTTGTATATTATATACAAAGTCAACTTTTATTGCCCCCAACAATCTGGGTCCTCATTTTACCTACCTTATAATGGATGGAAGGTTGAGTCAACCTTGGACCTGGTGGGACTTGAACCTGCAGTAATTGCAGGCAGCTGCTGTTAATAACAGACTGCATTAGTCTGTTGAGCCACCCGAGGCCCACGGTCAAGGACTACCCAGTATACAGATTTAGGAACTGTCCAAATCCTGATCTCAGCAGTATTTCAGGAAAATCCGAAAGGTGCTTTTTAAAAAGACAACTTGGACTTGCAACCGTTGCAGCATCCTCATAAGCATGTGATCAAAATTTTGGACTCTTGGCCACTGGCATGTACCTATGACAGTTGCACTGTCCCTGGGAGTCGGGGGGTGGGCAGGTGATCATGGCAAAAGATCATGGCGAAGAAGATGGGATAAACACTTCAACCTAGGACAGGGGTCGGCAACCTTAAACACTCAAAGAGCCACGAAGGTCTTAATCGTTTAATTCTGGAGCCGACCTCCTTTTTCCTCTGCTGACAGGAAGTCCGGTTCCCCCCCACCATAGAGTCTCCTCCTAGCGCGGCATCCTTTTTCCTAAGCGAAAGCCCTATCAATTGCGGAGCCGACCAGCCACAGGGAGCCGCCGCAGAGAGGGATGAAAAGAGCCACATGCGGCTCAAGAGCCCCAGATTGCTGACCCCTGACCTAAGAGAAAGGCCCGAACTCAGAAAGGTAGACTTACTTGTCTTGCCCTTCTTGGGGTTGCTGCGATGAGATTTGCCCTGCCTCTGCATCTCCTCCTGGGACTGTGCTTCCTTGAGGTCTCTCTGAGGGAATTGCCCCGGACGTTGGGTTTTGACCTTGAGGTAGGCCTCCGCTGAACCCTGAAGAGGAGGTAGTACTTGTCTGGCTAATACTGGAGGAGGAGGAGGAGGAGGAGGAAGAGGAGGAGGAGGAGGCCAAGAGCTGGGGCACTGAAGAGCCTGGGGCTGTACTGGTACCCAACGGGAGACCAGTGGTCCCGTTCGCTGAGGAACTGAAAGATGTGCCAGCCGAAGGAGCCGTAGATCCAAGACAGGCCGAGTTGGAGGAAACCGATCCTGCGTTTCCAGATGTGGTTTGTTCCACGTTAGATGACGATGGAGGTGCCGGTTGATGTTTGGGTGGCGTCAGCAGACTGCTATCAAGTTGCAAAGTAGCTAAGTAAGGTGCTGGAAGGACAAACGGGAAGCAAAGGAGGTAAAAGAAAACTCGCGCCAACGCCAAAAACACGCCAGACAAAACAATCAAAAGAGCAGGAGTGGCGTAGAAATGGAACATTTTGGTGATTTATTTTTATTAATGCACTCGTATCCCTCCTTTATTACTATCAAAAATAACTCTAGGTGGCAAACGTATCCAACAGACCTTCCTCCTCCTATTGTCCCCACAACAATGACCCTGTGAGGTGAGTTGGGATGAGAAGAAAATTACTGACCCAAAGTCACTCGGCTGGCTTTCATGGCTAAGGCCAAACTAGAACTCACGGTCTCCTGGTGATTGACCTAAAGTCACTGAACTGGCTTTCACGGCTAAGGCCAAACTAGAACTCACGGTCTCCTGGTGATTGACCTAAAGTCACTGAGCTGGCTTTCACGGCTAAGGCCAAACTAGAACTCACGGTCTCTTGGTGATTGACCTAAAGTCACTGAACTGGCTTTCACGGCTAAGGCCAAACTAGAACTCACGGTCTCCTGGTGATTGACCTAAAGTCACTGAACTGGCTTTCACGGCTAAGGCCAAACTAGAACTCACGGTCTCTTGGTGATTGACCTAAAGTCACTGAACTGGCTTTCACGGCTAAGGCCAAACTAGAACTCACGGTCTCTTGGTGATTGACCTAAAGTCACTGAACTGGCTTTCACGGCTAAGGCCAAACTAGAACTCACGGTCTCCTGGTGATTGACCTAAAGTCACTGAACTGTATTTCACGGCTAAGGCCAAACTAGAACTCACGGTCTCCTGGTGATTGACCTAAAGTCACTGAACTGTATTTCACGGCTAAGGCGAAACTAGAACTCACGGTCTCTTGGTGATTGACCTAAAGTCACTGAGCTGGCTTTCATGGCTAAGGTGAAACTAGAACTCACGGCCTCCTGGTGATTGATCTAAAGTCAATGAGCTGGCTTTCATGGCTAAGGCCAAACTAGAACTCACGGTCTCCTGGTGATTGACCCAGTCACTGAACTGGCTTTCATGGCTAAGGTGAAACTAGAACTCACGGTCTCTTGGTCATTGACCTAAAGTCACTGAACTGGCTTTCACGGCTAAGGCCAAACTAGAACTCACGGTCTCCTGGTGATTGACCCAAAGTCACCCAGCCGGCTTTCCTGCCTAAGGCAGGACTAGAACTCGTCACCGTTTCTAGCCTGGCGCCTTAACCACTGGGCCATACTGGCTTTCAAACTGCAAACATTTATCACGTAATTTTGAAGAATGGGAGGGGGGGAAAAAGCAAAGGGGAAGACTGGACTTCCCATGTCACTGCTAGTCTATTCTTTTTCTAGTTTTCTCCTTTCTGCACTTTTATTCTCTTCTGAACCTTTTTTCCTTTTTTTTAATGTTCCAATTGTTGATTATTATTATTATTATTATTATTTATTTGATTTTTATACCGTCCTTCTCCCGAAGGACTCAGGGCGGTGTACAGGCAAAAT